>NC_053027.1:480624543-480788422 GCF_003073215.2 Triticum urartu
GCGGCTAGATACCTGACCACGGAGATCCCCCATAGGCTTCTTGCTCAAGGACAGGTTATTCCGACCCCCAGATCCAGCGAGAGGGTCGTATTCATCTCTCACTTCCTCTGAGGGCTAGGGTTCGCTCTCCACCCCTTTGTCCGGGGGTTAATATTTTATTACGGACTAGATTTTCACGATCTAGCTCCGGATTCTTTTCTCCACGTCTCAGCGTTTATCATTACATGTGAGGCCTTCCTCCGAATCTCCCCACACTTAGGCCTATGGCTCAAGACCTTTAGTGTGAAGCCGAAAGTAGTCGACAGGGAACAGGCGGAGTGTGGCGGTGCTGTAGTAAGCAGTCTTACCAACACTCCCTGGACAAAAGGCTCTTTCACCGAAACTTCCAACCAATGGCAGCGAGAGTGGTTTTACATCACGGAACCCCGTAGTACTAATTAAGTGGGTAGCTATACCTGCATTCCGTTCCGGCCCTCCGTTACAGCTTGCCTCATGGATCGATAAAGGGCTGGACTGGGGATCAGTTGATGAAGTGCAGACTCTACAGAGCCGCATCCGAACCCTCCTTGAGAAGGACATAGATCTTGTTGACGTGATTCAAGTAATGCTAGTCCGCCGAGCTCTGCCATGCCAGCGTAGGCCTCTCTGCATGTGGGAGTTTAATCCGGAAGGACCACGAACCCTGTAACACTTCTTCGGCATTACGCACAAAGGGATGTGGAAGTTGTTTTTTGGGAAACGAAAACATTGGCCAGACACCGCTGAGGACGCCGGCCTCGACTGCAACCGCCCAGATACCCCGGTAAGCACTTGACTTCTGAACACTTTGTATTTAAGTATGCCGTAATACATTATTGAGCAAACTATATTTTTTCCAGGGCTGGATAAAGAAAGCAGAACTAATTAGGTGTTCGACCCCCCCTTCCCGAAGGCTCAGTGGATCCCGTGTTAACAAGGATGCTGGCCCCGGCGCCACGCCAGATGCCTGTGAAGGAGAGTAAAGCGGAGAGTGGGAGGACCAAAGATGGCCTCTATCCCAAAGGTATATCAGACATCGTGTCCGGGGGAATCAAGATTCCATCGTCCGAAGACAAAAATGAGGGGAAGTCAACATCTCTTCCCCCCAGGGAAAGAAAAGGGCCGCCTCCGAAGATTGGGAGAAAAAGGCTCCTAAGCGAGGCAAGATGCCTCTGACAGGTGGCCCGGGCTTGGGGGACGACGTCATCGTGCAATCCCACAATGAGGATAAGCCTCTGGCCAAATCGTAAGTGGACAAGGGTGTTTTAAACATGTCCCGTTCCTTTCTTGTAACGTCCAGAATATATGTTTTTTGCAGTTCGACACGTAGTCTTCTTCAACAGTCCTCTTCCTCGGGGGACCTCCTCCCAGAGATGATGGAAAGCGAGACGCCTCCACCGATCTCCTCGCCCAATAGAGCGGACGACTTCGAGGTATCGTCGTGGAGGGTCTCCCCCGATCAACAAGTGGTGCAAGAGATGAAGACACCATTCGAAGGTAATACTTCGGAGGCCCAGGGTCTGGGAGCCAATAATGGAGGTCCCGAGAAGTCCGGTCTACAGCCAGATATGAATAAACGGATTCCTTCAAAGGGAGGCTGTACTCCTTCAGCAGCTTCTGGGGACCCATAGGCACCAGATACATTGACGAACATGCTACGACAGGCCTACGTCTCAGAGGAACATCGTACCTTGATGGGCATGGTGGTCGAAAAGGTCCTGTCCGCGAAAAGTGGATTGAATGAGGCCTTCGTGAGCCTGCTAAGAGGCTTCGAGGTTCATACTGTAATATGTTTGATTGTGTTTTATTTACCAAATACACCTGTGTATAGATAGTAGCCCCTGAGACTCTGGTTGGCTTCCCGAGGGAGGCGACCAGAGGATCAAAATATGTGCCCAAGAAATAATCTGGTCAATTGGAACGCAGGCCGTGACCTCCCCGGTAACTGCCCGGACTATAGAAGTTGTGGATTTGCAACACAAGATTGATGAGGCGGATAAGGATATCACGCTTATCAACAGGTGACTGGACGAGGCGCAAGGTATGTTTTTGGGGCAGCCACACTGTGCAGGTGTTTTACAATATAAGCATGATGCGAAGATTTGTGTAATAAGATGTACATATCTGCAGATGGTGCTGCCGCGGTCGAGATCCTTCGAGCTAAGCTAGCCCGGGCCAAGGAGCAGGCCCGGATTAGTAATGCGGCTGCCGAAAAGGCATCTGCCGAGTTAAAGGCCGAACAGGCTGCTCGGCACCAATGCAAGGAGAAAATATCCTCTATGACGCTTGAACTAAAGGAGGCCGCTAGCCGCTACGGATTTCTCGAGAGGGATAATAAAGCCAAAACGACTGACCTTGACAGGGCCTTACAAGAGGCAAGAGAAGCTCGGTCCGAATCTAGAGCGGCCCGGGAGGAGATCCGGCAAGCTGGGGAGATCGCTGCTAGTAAGCCCTTTTTGTTACAAACTAAGTTCGGCGATCCGAATTATGTCCCGCTTAATCAAGTGTGGAGTTCTCCAGATGCTTTATTGGATTTGCCGAAGAGTGCTTCCGATGCGACACAGTTTTACCAAGCGCAAGAAGGGTATGCAACGGAGAAGCTTTTCTGGTCGCAATTTGGTGCATCAAAGCACCCATTGTTGCTGAACGAGCAGATGGCCCAATGGGCAGAACTGCACCGGATATCCGGCGCTACCATGAAAGACGTCGTAGTCCGGTTGTGGCCGACCGAGCCAATTTCGGATAGTTATTTTGGTTTGGTGCGGCGACTTGCTACCGTGGTGCCACGCATCAACGCCGTTAAGCAATCAACATGCATTGAAGGTGCATGGATGGCCTTTGCCCGTGTGAAAACATAGTAGACGAAGATGAAGGCCATCGATGTTGCAGCGAAGAGTCCACCCAAGGGCAAGGACCATCACGCACCAGAGCATTATTTCGAAGATGTCTTGGAGGCCGCCTGGTTGACAGAGGGTCAGTGCTCGAAAGATATGATGTTCGAGTGAGATGTATTGACATTGTGAAAGACAATATTATTAAATAATAAAGTTTATTTTAGAGTTGCTTAAAAGCTTTGAATCCTCCCGTGCGGCCGTTTTTTTATATGATCTAAAAGATTTCCAGTCGTCGGCTTCAGCCCCCTCGTAGGAAGTACGGGGGTGTTCGGAAAATCAATTGATCACTCTTAACCCAACGTCTTAGTCCAAAAAGGAGGTGTTAATGCGGTGAACTAGGCAATTGGACTATAGGGCGTTAACACTTTCACTTAGCCATAGGAGTTTTATGGTGGATCTATGATATAGATCCTGTTATGTACGCAGTTACCCCAATGCAGTGCATTACATGTATGACCCGAAAGAAGGTCCTTCGTATAATACGGGGGAATCTCAAAAGATCCCGTTAAGTCGTTGAGTGGTTGACCAGCTCTCGCCGCATCATGACAGTCAGTTTTCGGCTTTCTCTACTGAGGTGTTTGACCAGGTGAACCAGAAACACAATCGCAGTAGTTCTCCCTTTACTACCCTACCCGATAGAGCGGAACGTAAGGTAGCAAGCACAGGAGCCGGGCAACCCAACTATTGACCCAAGACATGATTCGGAGCTGATGCATATAAGGCCGAACTCGCGACGCCAAAGTATTCTATGAAGCTATTCGGACTTTGTTGGCAACTCATTTTGTTCCAATGTCAAGCCCCTGGAGCGGTATGCCGGGGTGGGTGCGTGGAACAACAAAAGGAGCAAAATTCGGTTCTTTATAGAAAAGTGAATACCGGATACGGTGTATGTTCACTAGAACCTAACTGACATGCCACTTGTCATTTTATAGATAATAACGCCACAACCCCGGCTATTTGACATGCCAGGGGTCGGCGGCTGAGAAAACAGGCACTTTACAGGCTCGAAAAATAGGGAGTGCGGTCTACAAAAAGTTACTTTGGACCTCCTGTCGCACGTCTACGCCGCCTTTCCTCGATGAAGGGGCTCCTTAACAGGAGTAGCCTTTGGGTGAATTTATGAACCCTAACTCTGATACAGTCCATGAGATGACCACCCTTTGCACTACCTGTGGTGAAGGGTGATGGAAAAAGAAAGAGTAAATTAGAAAAAGTGAAAAGGAAGTAGTTTATGGGAGTACTTGTAGATCCGTCCGTGTTATGCTTCCGCCGATGCCCGGGCTATTTGAAGTGCATAGTTATGTGTGCACGGTACAGATTTCGTAGGTATATGAGGCGGATGGCGGAAGCCGAACTGCTAGTCCTGCTCCGAACTTAGTCGATCCTGTTGAATGGAGACCGGTGGCTTAATGGCCAACAAGGTATGTGGTTTAATGAGGCTGCTTTGTGCTTTGGCTGAGGGCGCTATAGTGTGCTCCTCAGTCCGGGGGGAGTGTTTCTCCCGCTCCCTGTAGATTCGTGCGTCACGCATACCATGTTCACTGTTTTCACTTCGAGGGAAATTGCTTCTGACCCCCGAAATCTGGTTGGTGCGCCTCTTCGTCATCGCTATCGCCAGGCGGCCTCCTCCCCTTGTGTTCGGCATTGAGCTTGCCGGCCTGCTTGAAAGACCCAACAACTTCTGTTGGTATGATTAGCTGGTTTGTTGGGGCGACCATGAATCTGGCAGGGCCGGTCCAATATCTTGTCCAAATTGGATGGTCCATTGATACGTCTCCAATGTATCTATAATTTTTTATTGTTCCATGCTATATTATATTCTGTTTTGGACATTATTGGGCTTTATTATACACTTTTATATTATTTTTGGGACTAACCTATTAACCGGAGGCCCATCCAAGAATTGCTGTTTTTTTGCCTATTTTAGGGTTTTGTAGAAAAAGAATATCAAACGGAGTCCAAACGGAATGAAGCCTTCGGGAACGTGATTTTCGGAATGAACATGATCCAGAGGACTTGCACCCTACGTCAAGACATCAACCAGGAGGCCACGAGGTAGGGGGCGCTTCTACCCCCCCAAGTGTGCCCTCCACCCTCGTGGGCCCCCTGTTGCTCCATCGACGCACTCATTCCTCCTATATATACCTACGTACCCCCAAACTACCAGATACAGAGCCAAAACCCTAATTCCACCACCGTAACTTTCTGTATCCACGAGGTCCCATCTTGGGGCCTGTTCCGGAGCTCCGCCGGAGGGGGCATCGATCACGAAGGGCTTCTACATCAACAACATAGCCTCTCTGATGAAGTGTGAGTAGTTTACTTCAGACCTACGGGTCCATAGTTATTATCTAGATGGCTTCTTCTCTCTTTTTGGATCTCAATACAAAGTTCTCCCCCTCTCTTGTGGAGATCTATTCGATGTAATCTTCTTTTGCGGTGTGTTTGTTGAGACCGATGAATTGTGGGTTTATGATCAAGTTTATCTATGAACAATATTTGAATCTTCTCTAAATTCTTTTATGTATGATTGGTTATCTTTGCAAGTCTCTTCGAATTATCAGTTTGGTTTGGCCTACTAGATTGATCTTTCTTGCAATGGGAGAAGTGCTTAGCTTTGGGTTCAATCTTGCGGTGTCCTTTCCTAGTGACAGTAGGGGCAGCAAGGCACGTATTGTATTGTTGCCATCGAGGATAACAAGATGGGGTTTATATCATATTGCATGAGTTTATCCCTCTACATCATGTCATCTTGCTTAAAGCGTTACTCTGTTCTCTTGAACTTAATACTCTAGATGCATGCTGGATAGCGGTCGATGTGTGGAGTAATAGTAGTAGATGCAGGCAGGAGTCGGTCTACTTGTCTCGGACGTGATGCCTATATACATGATCATACCTAGATATTCTCATAACTATGCTCAATTCTATCAATTGCTCAACAATAATTTGTTTACCCGCCGTGAATACTTATGCTCTCGAGAGAAGCCACTAGTGAAACCTATGGCCCCCGGGTCTATCTTCCATCATATTAATCTTCCAATACTTAGTTATTTCCTTTGCCTTTTATTTTACTTTGCATCTTTATCACAAAAATACCAAAAATATTATCTTATCATATCTATCAGATCTCACTCTCGTAAGTGACTGTGTAGGGATTGCCAACCCCTTATTGCGTTGGTTGCGAGGATTTGTTTGTTTGTGTAAGTGCGAGGGACTCGTGCGTGGCCTCCTACTGGATTGATACCTTGGTTCTCAAAAACTGAGGGAAATACTTATGCTACTTTGCTGCATCACCCTTTCCTCTTCAAGGGAAAACCAACGCAAGTGCTCAAGAGGTAGCAAGAAGGATTTATGGCGCTGTTGCCGGGGAGTCTATGCAAAAGTCAACATACCAAGTACCCATCACAAACCCTTATCTCCCTCATTACATTATTTGCCATTTGCCTCTCGTTTTCCTCTCCCCCACTTCACCCTTGCCGTTTTATTCACCCTCTCTCTCTCTCCGTCCTCCCTCTCTTTCTCTATTTGCCTCTTTTTGCCTGTCTCTTGTTTCCTTGTGTGTCGGATTGCTTGCTTGTCATGATGGCTCAAGATAATACTAAATTGTGTGACTTTACCAATACCAACAACAATGATTTTATTAGCACTCCGATTGCTCCTCTTACCGATGCTGAATCTTGTGAAATTAATGCTGCTTTGCTGAATCTTGTCATGAAAGATCCGTTTTCAGGCCTTCCTAGTGAAGATGCCGCTACCCATCTAAATAGCTTCATTGATTCGTGTGATATGCAAAAGAAGAAAGATGTGGACAATGATAATGTTAAATTGAAGCTATTTCCTTTTTCGCTTAGAGATCATGCTAATGCTTGGTTTTCGTCTTTGCCTAAAAATAGTATTGATTCGTGGAATAAGTGCAAAGATGGTTTTATCTCTAAGTGTTTTCCTCCCTCTAAGATCATCTCTCTTAGAAACGATATTATGAATTTTAAGCAACTTGATCATGAACATGTTGCACAAGCTTGGGAGAGGATGAAATTAATGATACGTAATTGCCCTACACAAGGTTTGAATTTGTGGATGATTATACAAAAAAATTATGCCGGATTGAATTTTGCTTCTAGAAATCTTTTAGATTCGGCCGTGGGAGGCACTTTTATGGAAATCACTTTAGAAGAAGCTACTAAACTCCTAGATAATATTATGGTTAATTATTCTCAATGGCACACTGAAAGATCTACTAATAAGAAAGTGCATGCAATAGAAAAAATTAATGTTTTTAGTGGAAAGATGGATGAACTTATGAAATTATTTTCTAATAAAAGTGTTTCTTCTGATCCTAATGATATGCCTTTGTCTACTTTGATTGAGAATAATAATGAATCTATGGATGTGAATTTTGTTGGTAGGAATAATTTTGGTAACAACGCGTATAGAGGAAACTTTAACCCTAGTCCGTATCCTAGTAATTCCTCTAATAATTATGGTAATTCCTACAACAATTCTTATGGAAATTATAATAAGATGCCTTCTAATTTTGAATCAAATGTTAAAGAATTTATTACTGCGCAAAAGAATTTCAATGCTTTGATTGAAGAAAAATTGCTTAAGATTGATGAGTTGGCTAGGAACATTGATAGAATTTCTCTTGATGTTGATTCTTTGAAACTTAGATCTATTCCACCTAAGCATGATATCAATGAGTCTCTCAAAGCCATGAGAATTTCCATTGATGAGTGCAGAGAAAGAACCGCTAGGATGCGTGCTAAGAAAGATTGCTTTATAAAAGTGTGTTCTTCTAGTTTCCATGATAATAAAGATGAAGATCTAAAAGTTATTGATGTGTCCCCTATTAAATCTTTGTTTTGCAATATTAATCTTGATAATGATGGGACTGAATATGACCCACCTTTACCTAGACGACGTTCCAAGAATTCAGAGTCTTTAGATCTTGATGCTAAAATTGTTAAAAGTGGGATTGAAGAAGTCAAAACTTTAAATATTAATGAACCCACTATTTTGGATTTCAAGGAATTTAATTATGATAATTGCTCTTTGATAGATTGTATTTCCTTGTTGCAATCCGTGCTAAATTCTCCTCATGCTTATAGTCAAAATAAAGCTTTTACTAAACATATCGTTGATGCTTTGATGCAATCTTATGAAGAAAAACTTGAGTTGGAAGTTTCTATCCCTAGAAGACTTTACGATGAGTGGGAACCTACTATTAAAATTAAAATTAAAGACCATGAATGCTATGCTTTGTGTGATTTGTGTGCTAGGGTTTCCACGATTCCAAAGACTTTGTGTGATTTATTAGGTTTCCGTGATTTTGATGATTGCTCTTTAAACTTGCACATTGCGGATTCCACCATTAAGAAACCTATGGGAAGAATTAATGATGTTCTTATGGTTGCAAATAGGAACTATGTGCCCGTAGATTTTATTGTTCTTGATATCGATTGCAATCCTTCATGTCCTATTATTCTTGGTAGACCTTTCCTTAGAACGATCGGTGCAATTATTGATATGAAGGAAGGAAATATTAGATTCCAATTTCCGTTAAGGAAAGGCACGGAACACTTTCCTAGAAATAAAATTAAATTACCTTATGAATCTATTATGAGAGCCACTTATGGATTTCCTACCAAAGATGGCAATACCTAGATCTATCCTTGCTTTTATGCCTAGCTAGGGGCGTTAAACGATAGCGCTTGTTGGGAGGCAACCCAATTTTATTTTTATTCCTTGCTTTTTGCTCCTGTTTAGTAATAAATATTTTATCTAGACTCTGTTTTGGTTGTGTTTTTTGTGTTTAATTAGTGTTCGTGCCAAGTAGAACCGTTGGGAAGACTTGGGGGAAGTCTTTTTAATCTTGCTGTAAAAAACAGAAACTTTAGCGCTCACGAGAACTGCTGCCATTTTTATTTGGAAAGTGCTATTTAGTTAATTCTTTTTGCAGATGATTAATAGATGGATTCCTCACGTCCAGAAATTTATTTTATAATTTTTGGGGTTCCATATCTTTCGTTAGATACATATTACTACAGACTGTTCTGTTTTTGACAGATTCTATTTTTCGTGTGTTGTTTGCTTATTTTGATGAATCTATGACTAGTAAAATAGTTTATAAACCATAGAGAAGTTGGAATACAGTAGGTCTAACACCAGTATAAATAAATAATGAGTTCATTACAGTACCTTGAAGTGGCGTTTTGTTTTCTTTCGCTAACGAAGCTCACGAGATTTTCTACTTTAAGTTTTGTGTTGTGAAGTTTTCAAGTTTTGGGTGAGAGATTTGATGGATTATGGAACAAGGAGTGGCAAGAGCCTAATCTTGGGGATGCCCATGGCACCCCAATATAATATAAGGACACCTAAAAGCCAAAACTTGGGGATGCCCCGGAAGGCATCCCCTCTTTCGTCTACTTCCATCGGTAACTTTACTTGGAGATATATTTTTATTTACCACTTGATATGTGTTTTGCTTGGAGCGCCTTGTATTATTTGAGTCTTTATTTGTTAGTTTTCCACAATCATCCTTGCTGAACACACCTTTTTAGAGAGACACACATGATTCGGTAATTGTTAGAATACACTATGTGCTTCACTTATATCTTTTGAGTTATATAGTTTTTGCTCTAGTGCTTCACTTATATATTTTAGAGCACATCGTTGGATTTTTTTATAGAAACTATTGTTCTATCACGCTTCACTTAGATTATTTTGAGAGTCCTACAAAACATCATGGTAATTTGCTTTAATTATGTTAGGCATTCAAGATTAATAATAAAATCTTCTTATGAGTGTGTTGAATACTATTAGAAGTTTGATACTTGATAATTGTTTTGAGATATGGAGATGGTGATTTTAGAGTCATGCTAGTTGAGTAGTTGTGAATTTGAGAAATACTTGTGTTAAAGTTTGTGATTCCCGTAGCATGCACGTATGGTGAACCGTTATGTGATGAAGTCGGTGCATGATTTATTTATTGATTATCTTCCTTATGAGTGGCGGTCGGGGACGAGCGATGGTCTTTTCCTACCAATCTATCCCCCTAGGAGCATGCGCGTAATACTTTTCTTTGATAACTTGTAGATTTTTGCAATAAGTATATGAGTTCTTTATGACTAAGCTTGAGTCCATGGATCATACACACTTTTCTTCCTTCCACCATTGCTAGCCTCTCTAATACCGCACACCTTTCGCCGATATCATATACCCACCATATACCTTCCTCGAAACAGCCACCATACCTACCTATCATGGCATTTCCGTAGCCATTCCAAGATATATTGCCATGCAACTTTCCACCATTCCGTTTACTATGACACGCTCCATCATTGTCATATTGCTTTGCATGATCATGTAGTTGACATTGTATTTGTGGCAAAGCCACCATTCATAATTCTTTCATACATGTCACTCTTGATTCATTGCATATCCCGGTACACCGCCGGAGGCATTCACATAGAGTCATATTTTGTTCTAAGTATTGAGTTGTAATTGTTGAGTTGTAAGTAAATAAAAGTGTGATGATCATCATTTTTAGAGCATTGTACCAAGTGAGGAAAGGATGATGGAGACTACGATTCCCCCACAAGTTGGGATGAGACTCCGGGCGAAAAAGAGAGGCCAAAGAAGCCCAAATAAAAAAACAGGCCATAAAAAAGGCCCAAATAAAAAATGAAAGAAAAAGAGAGAAGGGACAATGCTACTATCCTTTTACCACACTTGTGCTTCAAAGTAGCACCATGATCTTCATGATAGAGAGTCTCCTATGTTATCACTTTCATATACTAGTGGGAATTTTTCGTTATAGAACTTGGCTTGTATATTCCAATGATGGGCTTCCTCAAAATGCCCTAGGTCTTCATGAGCAAGCGAGTTGGATGCACACCCACTTAGTTCCTTTTGTTGAGCTTTCATATACTTATAGCTCTAGTGCATCCGTTGCATGGCAATCCCTACTCACTCACATTGATATCTATTGATGGGCATCTCCATAGCCCGTTGATACGCCTAGTTGGTGTGAGACTATCTTCCCCCTTTTTGTCTCCTCCACAACCACCATTCTATTCCATCTAAAGTGCTATGTCCATGGCCCACGCTCATGTATTGCATGAAGATTGAAAAAGTTTGAGAACACCAAAAGTATGAAACAATTGCTTGGCTTGTCATCGGGGTTGTGCATGATTTAAGTACTTTGTGTGGTGAAGATAGAGCATAGCCAGACTATATGATTTTGTAGGGATAACTTTCTTTGGCCATGTTATTTTGAAGAGACATAATTGCTTAGTTAGTATGCTTGAAGTATTATTATTTCTATGTCAATATTGAACTTTTGTCTTGAATCTTTCAGATCTGAATATTCATACCACAATTAAGAAGAATTACATTGAAATTATGCCAAGTAGCATTCCACATCAAAAATTCTATTTTTATCATTTACCTACTCGAGGAGGAGCAGGAATTAAGCTTGGGGATGCTTGATACGTCTCCAACGTATCTATAATTTTTGGTTGTTCCATGCTATATTATATTCTGTTTTGGACATTATTGGGCTTTATTATACACTTTTATATTTGTCAGGACCCCGATTCCAAGCCACATCGATCTAGCCGGTAACACCTCATATCACTTTGCGGCCTCACGCACGGTATCCCACGGGTGTCGCCTTACCATGGCCCAGGACCGTTTGCGCCTTTTGGCTCACGTATATGATAGTGTCGCTAGCATCCATATGATAGAGAACCCGGGCCGACATGGCTAGTCGTGAACCCAAAGCGGCACAGACCTATGGAGACAGGCATACATGAATCACATCGAGCATGTCGATCATCAGCGAGTGATTCCGGGCTGTAGCACTGGGCTAACAGGACTCCGGGGAACCCGGGCTGTAGCAGGCTAGGCAGGACTCCGGAAATCACCGCGTGACATTTCCCCGAAGAGACAGACATAGGAACGAAGTGAAACACATGTCGGCCAGTCAAGTGTCCTGAACAGTAGTGCTGGGCTAGCAGGACTCCAGTGAACCGGGCTGTAGCGGACTACTATGGCTCAAGGAACACTAGAATACATTTCCCCATAAGAAAGGCTGCCAAGGATAAACAACTAGATTGTCGGATCCCACTCATACCAAGCATTTCAATCATACACACAATATGCCCGATATGAGTACATACAACATGGCATCACAACAAAACTCTACAACTCAAGTACTTTACTTAAAGGCTCCAGAGAGCCATACATAGCAAGTTCATACAGATAGGGGTCACATGACCCGACACTCAAGTCATACAATCATACAAGCACATGCGGAAGCAACTAGTCTGAGTACAGACTCTAGAAAGAAAGAAGGCTTCTCGAAGCCTGTCTATCTACATAGGGCCCTCCATGGCCAGGATCACCACCTGGGTGGCAAGTCACTCGTCGACATCAAGGTCTACGTAGAACCCATCGGAGGGGGCGGTGTTGTCGTCTGAAAACAGTAATTAAGCAAACATGAGTACAAGGGTACTCAGCAAGTCTTACAACAGAACCTACTATACATGATTATTCTCAAGAAGGTGGTGGGGTTATTGCAGCAAGCCATCTTTGACTCTTGGCTAAGCTATCCTACGGAACTCCACTAGTAAAATAGTTTCCGCACACGAGTCCACTACTCACCAACACAATACTCCACCGGGGATCCTCCCTCATCATCCTACGAGAGGGCCATCCTCGGTACTCACACTTATCTTGAGTCTTTTAGTAGTATCCATTAACTTGTCTATGAACTGCATAGGCAACCAAGTAGTCCTTTACCGCGGACGCGGCTATTCGAATAGTTTTATACCCTGCAGGGGTGTACTTCTTCATACACGCTTTCACCACTTACCGCCGTTTACACGACATGTACTCGGCAACCTTCAAGCGGAAGCCCAGCGAGGGTGTCGGCCACGGCCTACCCAAACACTTAAGTCTCTAGTCCAGGTTTATCGCCTATCCAGGTTCCATCCGCAGGGAGTCCGGCCGAGGTTTCCACTTACGGCCCCGAACGATGTGAAGAAGGTTCCTGAGACACCAAACGGGTGGCTCGGTACACCGTGCCATGGTGTATCTACCGCAACATAGCCCACCCCTAGGGTCAGCGCTACGCACGGCCGCCAACACAAAACCTACAAACACCAGAAACTATTTGCAACTCCTGGACAGAGTACTAGGGTGATTAAGAAGCCGAGAGGGTCCATTGGTTTCGGGCCCAATGTACGGTAGTAACTGCATCTTAAATCACACATACATATCTCAGTTCTTATGGACGGCCTCAATGAAACAACCCACCATGTACTCCTACATGGCCTCTCATCGATACCTTTACCAAAACATGTTCAACACATCCCTCACATTACCGGCATAAGCATTTCACTCTAGCCCATCACCCAGATGAACCAGACCTGACACAACTCTAAGCATAGCAGGCATAGCAAGGTAGGAATCACATACATGGCTCAATCAACTCCTACACATGCTAGTGGGTTTCATCTAGTTACTGTGGCAATGACAGGTCATGCAGAGGATAAGGGTTCAGCTACCGTAGCACACAGCAGTTTGAATCACGTTGTCTTAATGCAGTAAACAAGAGCAGAAGCGAGAACATGGGTATGTATCGGAATGATCAATGGGTTGCTTGCCTGTTGTAGAGGTAGTAGGGTACTGCCCTTCAGACGGATACTCGTGAATATCCTCGGAGGCAGAACCTACCACAAAGAACACATCGGAACACAATCAACACATGACGATATGCAACAATATGATGCATGCTATGACATGGCAATATGAATGTGTCTTGGCCTAATGCAAGCTATAACAAAAAGGAATGTGCTTATTTGAACCAAAGGTTCAAATGTTAGTTCATTTAACATAGCCACATTAGTGTATTACCTTATTCTGCTTAAACAGAAAGGTTAACTTGTTTTGTCATGCATGAAACCATTACAGATGGATAGATTGAATTTTTCTGATCATTTTTCATATATAAATCTTTACATTTGGAGTTATGGTTGATTTTCTATGATTTTTAGAAGTTTTGACTATTTTCTGGAATTTCCTGTATAAGAGTAATTCCAGTAATTTAATTACTGCGTCAGTATTACGTCAGGGTGACGTCAGTGGTCAACGGGGACGTCCAGGTCAAACCTGACTGGTGGGTCCCACGTGTCAGTAGTTAATTAAACTAATTATTTTTAGTTAAAACTAATTTGATTTAGTTAGCAGAGGGGGGCCCACTTGTCATTGACTTAGGGGAGTCAACCTGGGCCCACCCAGTCCACGTCAGCGGTCAAACCCACTGGTCAACGGGTCAAAGCCTGCCGGCGTTTAGCCGCCGGCAAGGCCGAGACGGCGGAGAGCTTCGGATTTGGTCCTCTGGTGACCAAATCGCCGGTGGAGACGTGCTACGCGTAGCTGGGGAGCTGCCGCATCTAGTGGTGCAAGTGGTTGGACACGGGGACGCCGGAAACGACGCCGGCGAGCTCGACAGCGGCGGCCGGAGTTCGGACGGGGTTGGGTTCGATGCTACGGTGCACGGGAGAAGGAGCTGGTGGTGGCTACGGGCTCCTGGTGCTGCGCTGAGCACAACGGTGAGCTTGGCTTCGAGCCACTGTGGCTCTAGCCACGACGGCGCCATGGCCGGCGGCGGGGAACTTTCGGGTGCGGTGGAAGTGGCGACTACAGAGGCCAAACGAGCACGGGAGCTAGGGGAAGAGGAAGAGGAGCTCACAGCGGGGTCGGAGAGGGGGTCAGCGAGCTCGGGGAGGTCCTGGCGGCGTCGAATCGACCGGAGACGGCTCGGGTGCTCGAGGTTGAAGACGAGGGCGAAGACGGCGTTCAGCGGTGTTTGGAGTCGCGTGGGTCAGCGGAGAGGTCCAGGGCGACGAGGCAGAGCTATTGGGCTTGTCGGAGGGGTGAGGGGGTGGCTCTGGTGACGTCTACGGCGAACGGCGGCGAGGATCGCGCTCGGCCATCGCGGGAGAGGGTAAGGGAGACGAGGGAGAGAGTGAGGGAGGATGAGAGGGGGACGTGGGGGTCGGCGTGGCATCCCTGGACGTCTCCAGGGCGTCGGCAAAAGCAGGAGGTGGCCGGCGTGTGGCCGCGGGCGCCGGCCACGCGCTCCTCGTCCTTCTGGCGGGAGGAGGACGACGACTAGCAAGGCCAGTCGGCTGGGCCGAGCCAGGTGGGCTGGGCCAGCACAGGTAAGGCCCAGGTGGGCTTCCCTCTCTCTCTTTTTTTGACTTGCTTTCTTTTTCTATTAAACTGCAACTGTTGGGCTTTGTTAAAAATACTAAAACGTTTCCAAAAATCCTGAAAATAATTGTGGGCTCTGTTTAGAATATTTCCAACAACAAACATTTATTTCCAGAATTATTTGAGCATTTAAATTATTTTATAGCATTTAAATGCCCAAATTCAAATACTTATGACTTAATTCAATGACCTTCTGTTGACCTAGAAAATTGTGCACCAATTTTGCCAGAGGTTCTAACCCAAGACAAAGAGGGTGAACTTTTTAGAAGGGCATTTTAGGTTCATTGAAAATAATTTTAGTAAACCCTAGTTTTTTCCAGGGGGGAGGTGTTGGGGGTTTCTGCCTTCCCCATTTCAAATTTAAGAGGAATTTAAACATGATGCACACTCTAATGCTTGAACTAGCTAGGGTGTGACAACTCACCCCCACTCAAAAGAATCTCGTCCCGAGATTTAGGATCCTCTGGGAAGAAGGTGGGGTACTCGAGTCGAAGACGATCCTCCCTTTCCCAAGTGGCTTCTTTCTCAGAATGGTGTGACCATTGAACCTTGAGAAACTTTATATTATGACGTCGAGTGGTACGCTCGGCTTGATCAAGGATACGAATGGGATATTCCCGATAGGAGAGGTTATCTTGTAGATCAAGCGTTTCGTGGTCCACTCCATGGATGGGACCCGCGAAGCAACGCCTGAGTTGAGAAACGTGGAAGACATCGTGAACTCTGGAAAGATGCAAAGGTAGTTCCAATTGGTAGGCAACTTCTCCTCGTTTGGCAAGAATGCGAAAGGGTCCAATGTAACGAGGAGCCAATTTGCCTTTGATACCGAAACGATGGGTTCCCCTTAACGGAGTGACCCGAAGGTAAGCCTTCTCGCCGACTTCATAAGTCATAGGCTTATGTTTACGATCATATTGACTCTTTTGACGAGATTGGGCTGTTTTCAATATCTCACGAATAACGCGAACCTGCTCTTCTGCTTCGTGAATCATATCCGGGCCAAAGCGTTGTCTTTCCCCGGTTTCTGACCAGTTAAGAGGCGTTCGACATTTTTGTCCATAGAGAACTTCGAAAGGAGCCTTGCCCAAGCTGGCTTGATAACTATTGTTATAAGCAAACTCCGCGAATGGAAGGCATTTCTCCCAACTCATTCCGAACGAGATAACAGAAGCTCGGAGCATATCTTCTAGAATTTGATTAACTCGTTCTACTTGACCACTTGATTGAGGATGGAAGGCGGTACTAAAAGAGAGATGAGTTCCCATAGCATTTTGGAAACTTTCCCAAAATCGAGAGGTGAAGAGACTCCCACGGTCTGAGTTAATTTCCAATGGGACACCATGAAGAGACACTATTCGGGAGATGTATAAATCGGCTAGCTGACTAGCGGTGATACTCTCACGAACAGGTATAAAGTGGGCTACTTTGGAAAGTCGGTTGATCACGACGAAGATGGCATTATTCCCTCTCTTGGTCCTGGAAAACCCAATGATGAAATCCATACTGATTTTATCCCATTTCCATTCAGGAATAGCCAAAGGTTGAAGGGTGCCAGCAGGCCGTTGATGCTCTGCTTTAACACGACGACAAACGTCGCAATTAGCAATGTATTGAGCGATTTCTCTCTTCATCCTAGTCCACCAAAACCTCTGGCGTAGGTCTTGATACATTTTAGTACTACCGGGATGAATGGTGAGAGGGGATTCATGAGCTTCCTTAAGGATCAGCCGCCTCAGGTTTCGTGCCTTTGGAACCACTAGGCGATTTCCAAAGTATACGACACCTTGATCATCAATGGAGAAAAAATTCGCGACTCCTTTCTTAATGTTTCTCTTAATACGGGAGATTCCCGGATCTACCTTCTGTGCCTTGATGATCTGATCCATAAGGGTAGGTTTCGCCACCAGGGTGGATAGGAATCCTCGAGGAACAATGTGAAGATTTAGCTTACGAAATTCCTCATGGAGAAGTGGTTGACTTTGTTGTAACATCAGGTTGTTACAATAGGACTTACGGCTTAGCGCATCAGCCATGATATTGGCTTTGCCCAGGGTGTAAGTTATTCCTAAGTCGTAATCCGAGATCAACTCGACCCAACGTCTTTGCCTGAGATTCAAATCTGGTTGGGTGAAGATATATTTCAAACTTTGGTGATCGGTGAAGATCTTGCAACGATTACTGAGGAGGTAATGTCGCCAAGTTTTAAGTGCATGGACTACAGCTGCAAGCTCTAGATCATGTGTGGGATAATTTTCCTCATGTGGGTGTAATTGCCATGAAGCATAGGCAATTACCTGACGATCTTGCATGAGTATGCAACCTAGTCCTTGTCGCGAGGCGTCGCAATAGATAATAAAGTCCTTGGAGAAATCTGGTGGTACCAGTACGGGAGCAGATGTCAGGCGTCTTTTCAGTTCCTGAAAGCTGAACTCACACTGTGGAGTCCACTCGAACTTTTTATCTTTCTTGAGGAGTTCAGTTAGAGGTTTAGAAACCTTGGAGAAATTCTCAACGAAGCGGCGGCAATAGCTCGCTAAGCCAAGGAAACTCCGAACTTGCTTGACCGTCTCAGGTGGAGTCCAATCAAGGATGGCTTGAACTCGCTCGGGATTGACAACAATACCCTTGCCAGAGATTACATGGCCTAGATAGGTCACTTCTAGCAACCAAAATTCACACTTGGAGAATTTGGCATAAAGGCGATGCTCTCGAAGTTTCATCAATACCAGCCTTAGATGTTCGGCATGTTCCTCTTCATTCTTGGAGTAGATGAGTATGTCATCGAGGTATACTACGACGAATTTATCCAAGTACTCCATGAAAACCGAGTTCATTAACCGGGAGAAGGTAGCTGGGGCATTGGTTAAACCGAAGGACATAACGGTGTACTCGTATTGGCCATAACGAGTAACAAAGGCTGTTTTGGGAATGTCCCCGTTTCTGATTTTGATTTGATGGTAGCCCAACCTCAAATCCATCTTGGAGAAGACTGAGGATCCAGCGAGCTGATCATACAGATCGTTGATCCTGGGAAGCGGATATTTGTTCTTGATGGTGACCAAATTGACAGGTCGATAATCTACAACCATTCGATCCGTTCCATCCTTCTTCTTGACGAAGAGGACAGGGCAAGCCCAAGGAGAGGAACTAGGATGGATGAAACCCTTTTTCAAGGACTCATCGAGTTGGTTCTTAAGCTCGACTAGTTCTAAGGGTGCCATCTTGTAGGGTCTTCTAGAAATTGGAACGGTTCCTGGAACAAGGTCTATCACAAACTCGACATCCCTGTCAGGTGGAACACCTGGCAGTTCTTCTGGAAAGACATCCAGAAAGTCTCGGACTACCGGAACATCCTCAAGGTCTGGAAGGGGGTTGGCATTTAGGGAGTAAAGTTGGCGCTTGGCCACTCGGGTTAAGACATTGACTGTCTTGCCCGATGGGTGAGTAAGTTGAACGGTTCTAGTGGCACAATCAATCTTAGCATAATGAGCTGACATCCAGTCCATACCCAAGATGATGTTTATGTCCGTGGACTTGAGAGCTATTAAGGATGCAAGGAAGACAAGTCTATCGACAAGAATTTCATTCCCATGGCTTACTCTAGAAGTTTGCCATTTGGAACCTGGAGTTTGAATTACCATGGAAGTGGGCATGTCACAGAATGTCGTGTTATGCAATCGAGCATAGTTCTCGGATATGAATGAATGAGATGCTCCAGTATCGAAAAGAACAGATGCCGGATGGCAGTTAACAAGGAGCGTACCAAGGACGATGTTGGGATCCTCATGAGCCTCCTCGGCTGAAGCATAGTTGACATGGCCACGGGCAGTGGTGACCGGCTTGGCGTAGAATGTCTTTCCCGCAGGCTTACCACGGCCAACGGACTTTCCAGTTTGAATGGGGTTGTTGTTCTGGGGACACTCTCGGCTATAGTGACCCGGCTCTCCACACTTAAAGCATGTCACCACATTGGGGCGTGGAGCAGCATTAGCAGCGGGGCCAACATAGGGCTTGGGTGGTGCAAATTGCTGGTTGGGACGAGGCGCCTCAAAGGATGGCCTCGGGATGAACCTGGGTGGCAGTGCCGTGCTTGGAATCCACACCCGGCGCTTCTGAGCTCCAGAGCCGGATGAAGAGCCAAAATCACGGGAGTGCTTGCGTGAAGCGTCATAATCAGTCTGGCCTGTCTCAACACTGATGGCTTTGTTGACCAACTTCTAAAAGGAGGTGCACTCGTGCAGACGAAGATCGCGGCGAAGCTCAGGGCTAAGTCCCTTGCGGAACCTTGCCTGCTTCTTAGCGTCAGTAGATACCTCTTCAGGGGCATAACGTGCCAGATTCCCAAATTCACGACTATATGCATCCACAGTCAGTCTTCCTTGGGTGAAATTGCAGAACTCCTCCCTCTTGCGATCCATGAGACCTTCCGGAATGTGATGCTCACGGAAAGCCTCACTGAATTCAGCCCAAGTAGTGATTTGGCCGACCGGGCGCATAGCTTCAAAATTTTCCCACCAGAGGCTAGCAGCGCCTTCGAGATGGTAGGCAGCATAAGTAACCTTGTCGGCTTCGGCTACGTTGGCAGAACGTAGCTTGTGGGTGATGCTGCGAAGCCAGTCATCCGCGTCGAGGAGCTCGACGGAATGGTTAAACTTTGGTGGGTACAGCTTGATAAAGTCATTGATTGACACCAAGTCATTTCACGGGTGGCGTGCAGTGTTCTGCTCAATCCGCTCCAGCAGGCGGTTAGTCTCACGCTTGTTTCTTTCCGCCTCCAGCATCACTTCGGCCAGAGAAGGCGGGTGAGGCAGATTTTCACCCCTAGCTGCACTGGCTTCCCCCTGCTCCGAGGCAGCAGGGTTGCTGTGGGTGTTGACCATCCTAGGAGAAAACAAGACAACGGTTTAGACAATGATGGCTCAAACTTAGCAAGGAAGTGCAGAATGTAATGGATAACACGGAATGCAGAGATGTTCATCCGTATGTCATGGTAATATAAAACTGCCATATATATACCAACGGTCATACACATCATACATAGTTTAGTACAAGCCCAGGCTACAGTACAACTATGAGGAAAGACGTTACATCTCATCGGAGGCATCCCAAGCTCCTATACATTATTTGTCTACACCTCCGGAATTGATTACACACAAAGTCGTATTCCACAAGTCACGCAGGACAGTGGAGATACAACTACTACAATACTAGTGGTACTACTACTAACTCAAACAGCTCCGTAGTAGTCCTCATAGAAGTCACCTCCATAGCCTGGAAGTTCAACGTGACCATCCGGGAACAAACGGTCCTGAGGAGCCTGTGGACCATAGGGGCTAGGATGAGGTCTTGGACCAACAAACGGTGGCCTGCAGGGACCACGGGGTGGGGTGATGCCTCCCACATCACGCCAATCCACCATGTCTGGCAAAGCAGATCTCACAGGATACACATCCCTTGTATCCATACATCCAGCTTGCACCGCAGGTGCAAACCGAGTCAAAGTAGCCCAATGATCAGCACGGGTATTGAAAAGCTCCAGCCTCAAGGCCCGATTCTCTCGGTCCTTATCTTCGAGCATCTCGGCAGTGGTACGAGTTAATGAGTCCTCCTGAGTGGAGTCAGCATAGATAGCCTGAAGATACCCTTGCGCTCCCGGAAGTGAAGCTGGCATGTAACGGAAGTCGGTGTTCCGAATCAGGCCAGTCCGGACTCGCATGATGGTCATCATGGAATAGGCAGCATCCTGCACAGCCATCTCAACAGTAACCCCGAGTCCATAGGAACAGTGAAGGGGCTCGGTAGATCCAGGATAAGAAGGAAATATCCTGACGGTGTAGAAATATTGGCTTTGATTAAAGTCTCGGAATTGCTCTTCGACGGTGTATTCGGGATACCAACGGTAACCCGTCTCGATCATTACCCGGACTAACATAGCAGTATGACCGGGCACGTCGAGGCACCGGGTCAGGCGAACCACTTGGTTTTGAACACGGTTGGCCATCTGAAAGCACAACCACAATGCAAAGACATCATAATTTCTAGGGAAAATTGGATAGCATAACAGCTGTAAATGCTCAGAAAAAGATTTGAGACATCCACAACAGTTCGCAATACCACTCAACAACATCATATCAAGGTTCTGATCCAATTAGCAACATACTAAAATAGTAGAAACTAAACTGGGGCTTGTAACAACAATCCTATAAGCTACTACGGATTAGTAACACGTGAACCTGATAGAAGAAGAGAGCCTAGTCCTTAACCCACGTTGAATGAGAAGAGAATGACTCAGATCAGAGGCATAGGGTAAAGGAGTAAAAGAGCCTTACGTTCCCTCCCACAATCAATTCCCCTACATATAACTAACGCATTTCTAGACTCGACATCGACCAGCTTGGCTCAACGAACCTACAGGCAGTCCGGCTCTGATACCAACGCTGTCAGGACCCCGATTCCAGGCCACATAGATCTAGCCGGTAACACCTCATATCACTTTGCGGCCTCATGCACGGTATCCCACGGGTGTCGCCTTACCATGGCCCGGGACCGTTTGCGCCTTTTGGCTCACGTATATGATAGTGTCGCTAGCATCCATATGATAGAGAACCCGTGCCGACATGGCTAGTCGTGAACCCAAAGCGGCACAGACCTATGGAGACAGGCATACATGAATCACATCGAGCATGTCGATCATCAGCGAGTGATTTCGGGCTGTAGCACTGGGCTAACAGGACTCCGGGGAACCCGGGCTGTAGCAGGCTAGGCAGGACTCCGGAAATCACCGCGTGACATTTCCCCGAAGGGACAGACATAGGAACGAAGTGAAACACATGTCGGCCAGTCAAGTGTCCTGAACAGTAGTGCTGGGCTAGCAGGACTCCAGTGAACCGGGCTGTAGCGGACTACTATGGCTCAAGGAACACTAGAATACATTTCCCCATAAGAAAGGCTGCCAAGGATAAACAACTAGATTGTCGGATCCCACTCATACCAAGCATTTCAATCATACACACAATATGCCCGATATGAGTACATACAACATGGCATCACAACAAAACTCTACAACTCAAGTACTTTACTTAAAGGCTCCAGAGAGCCATACATAGCAAGTTCATACAGATAGGGGTCACATGACCCGACACTCAAGTCATACAATCATACAAGCACATGCGGAAGCAACTAGTCTGAGTACAGACTCTAGAAAGAAAGAAGGCTTCTCGAAGCCTGTCTATCTACATAGGGCCCTCCATGGCCAGGATCACCACCTGGGTGGCAAGTCACTCGTCGACATCAAGGTCTACGTAGAACCCATCGGAGGGGGCGGTGTTGTCGTCTGAAAACAGTAATTAAGCAAACATGAGTACAAGGGTACTCAGCAAGTCTTACAACAGAACCTACTATACATGCTCATTCTCAAGAAGGTGGTGGGGTTATTGCAGCAAGCCAGCTTTGACTCTTGGCTAAGCTATCCTACGGAACTTCACTAGCAAAATAGTTTTCGCACACGAGTCCACAACTCACCAACACAATACTCCACCAGGAATCCTCCCTCGTCATCCTACGAGAGGGCCATCCTCGGTACTCACACATATCTTGAGTCTTTTAGTAGTTATCCATTAACTTGTCTATGAACTGTATAGGCAACCAAGTAGTCCTTTACCGCGGACGCGGCTATTCGAATAGTTTTATACCCTGCAGGGGTGTACTTCTTCATACACGCTTTCACCACTTACCGCCGTTTACACGACATGTACTCGGCAACCTTCAAGCGGAAGCCCAAGCGAGGGTGTCGGCCACGGCCTACCTAAACACTCAAGTCTCTAGTCCAGGTTTATCGCCTATCCAGGTTCCATCCGCAGGGAGTCCGGCCGAGGTTTCCACATACGGCCCCGAACGATGTGAACAGGGTTCCCGAGACACCAAACGGGTGACTCGGTACACCGTGCCACGGTGTATCTACCGCAACATAGCCCACCCCTAGGGTCAGCGCTACGCACGGCCGCCAACACATAACCTACAAACACCAGAAACTATTTGCAACTCCTGGACAGAGTACTAGGGTGATTAAGAAGCCGAGAGGGTCCATTGGTTTCGGGCCCAATGTACGGTAGTAACTGCATCTTAAATCACACATACAGATCTCAGTTCTTATGGACGGCCTCAATGAAACAACCCACCATGTACTCCTACATGGCCTCTCATCGATACCTTTACCAAAACATGTTCAACACATCCCTCACATTACCGACATACATTTCACTCTAGCCCATCACCCAGATGAACCAGACCTGACACAACTCTAAGCATAGCAGGCATAGCAAGGTAGGAATCACATACATGGCTCAATCAACTCCTACACATGCTAGTGGGTTTCATCTAGTTACTGTGGCAATGACAGGTCATGCAGAGGATAAGGGTTCAGCTACCGTAGCACATAGCAGTTTGAATCGCGTTGTCTTAATGCAGTACACAAGAGCAGAAGCGAGAACATGGGTTTGTATCGGAATGATCAATGGTTGCTTGCCTGATGGAGTGGTAGTGGGATACTGCCCTTCAGTTGGATACTCGTGAATATCCTCGGAGGCAGAACCTACCACGAAGAACACATCGGAACACAAATCAACACATGACGATATGCAACAATATGATGCATGCTATGACATGGCAATATGAATGTGTCTTGGCCTAATGCAAGCTATAACAGAAAGGAATGTGCTTATTTGAACCAAAGGTTCAAATGTTAGTTCATTTAACATAGCCACATTAGTGTATTACCTTATTCTGCTTAAGCAGAAAGGTTAACTTGTTTTGTCATGCATGAAACCATTACAGATGGATAGATTGAATTTTTCTGATCATTTTTCATATATAAATCTTTACATTTGGAGTTATGGTTGATTTTCTATGATTTTTAGAAGTTTTGACTATTTTCTGGAATTTCTTGTATAAGAATAATTCCAGTAATTTAATTACTGCGTCAGTATTACGTCAGGGTGACGTCAGTGGTCAACGGGGACGTCTAGGTCAAACCTGAC
Organism: Triticum urartu; assembly: GCF_003073215.2. Classification (NCBI taxonomy): domain Eukaryota; kingdom Viridiplantae; phylum Streptophyta; class Magnoliopsida; order Poales; family Poaceae; genus Triticum; species Triticum urartu. Next base: position 480,648,773 of record NC_053027.1, read on the forward strand.
TGGTGGGTCCCGCGTGTCAGTAGTTAATTAAACTAATTATTTTTAGTTAAAACTAATTTGATTTAGTTAGCAGAGGGGGGCCCACTTGTCATTGACTTAGGGGAGTCAACCTGGGCCCACCCAGTCCACGTTAGCGGTCAAACCCACCGGTCAACAGGTCAAAGCCTGCCGGCGTTTAGCCGCCGGCGAGGCCGAGACGGCGGAGAGCTTCGGATTTGGTCCTCTGGTGACCAAATCGCCGGTGGAGACGTGCTACGTGTAGCTGGGGAGCTGCCGCATCCAGTGGTGCAAGTGGTTGGACACGGGGACGCCGGAAACGACGCTGGCGAGCTCGACAGCGGCGGCCGGAGTTCGGACGGGGTTGGGTTCGACGCTACGGTGCACGGGAGAAGGAGCTGGTGGTGGCTATGGGCTCCTGGTGCTGCGCTGAGCACAACGGTGAGCTTGGCTTCGAGCCACTATGGCTCTAGCCATGACGGCGCCATGGCCGGCGGCGGGGAACTTTCGGGTGCGGTGGAAGTGGCGACTACAGAGGCCAAATGAGCACGGGAGCTAGGGGAAGAGGAAGAGGAGCTCACAGCGGGGTCGGAGAGGGGGTCAGCGAGCTCAGGGAGGTCCTGGCGGCGTCGAATCGACCGGAGACGGCTCGGGTGCCTGAGGTTGAAGACGAGGGCGAAGACGGCGTTCGGCGGCGTTTGGAGTCACGTGGGTCAGCAGAGAGGTCCAGGGCGACGAGGCGGAGCTATTGGGCTTGTCGGAGGGGCGAGGGGGTGGCTCTGGTGACGTCTACGGTGAACGGCGGCGAGGATCACGCTCGGCCATCGCGGGAGAGGGTGAGGGAGATGAGGGAGAGAGTGAGGGAGGATGAGAGGGGGACGTTGGGGTCGGCGTGGCATCCCTGGACGTCTCTAGGGCGTCGGCAGAAGCAGGAGGTGGCCGGCGTGTGGCCGCGGGCGCCGGCCACGCGCTCCTCGTCCTTCTGGCGGGAGGAGGATGACGACTGGCAAGGCCAGTCGGCTGGGCCGAGCCAGGTGGGCTGGGCCAGCACAGGTAAGGCCCAGGTGGGCTTCCCTCTCTCTCTCTCTCTCTCTTTTTGACTTGCTTTCTTTTTCTATTAAACTACAACTGTTGGGCTTTATTAAAAATACTAAAAGGTTTCCAAAAATCCTGAAAATAATTGTGGGCTCTGTTTAGAATATTTCCAACAGCAAACATTTATTTCCAGAATTATTTGAGCATTTAAATTATTTTATAGCATTTAAATGCCCAAATTCAAATACTTATGACTTAATTCAATGACCTTCTGTTGACCTAGAAAATTGTGCACCAATTTTGCCAGAGGTTCTAACCCAAGACAAAGAGGGTGAACTTTTTAGAAGGGAATTTCAGGTTCATTGAGAATAATTTTAGTAAACCCTAGTTGTTTCCAGGGGGGGTGTTGGGGGTTTCTGCCTTCCCCATTTCAAATTTAAGAGGAATTTAAACATGATGCACACTCTAATGCTTGAACTAGCTAGGGTGTGACAATATTATTTTTGGGACTAACCTATTAACCGGAGGCCCAGCCCAGAATTGCTGTTTTTGCCTATTTTAGGGTTTTGTAGAAAAAGAATATCAAACGGAGTCCAAACGGAATGAAGCCTTCGGGAACGTGATTTTCGGAACGAACATGATCCAGAGGACTTGCACCCTACGTCAAGACATCAACCAGGAGGCCACGAGGTAGGGGGCGTTTCTACCCCCCAAGTGTGCCCTCCACCCTCGTGGGCCCCCTGTTGCTCCATCGACGCACTCATTCCTCCTATATATACCTACATACCCCCAAACTACCAGATACGGAGCCAAAACCCTAATTCCACCGCCGTAACTTTCTGTATCCACGAGGTCCCATCTTGGGGCCTGTTCCGGAGCTCCGCCGGAGGGGGCATCGATCACGGAGGGCTTCTACATCAACAACATAGCCTCTCCGATGAAGTGTGAGTAGTTTACTTCAGACCTACGGGTCCATAGTTATTATCTAGATGGCTTCTTCTCTCTTTTTGGATCTCAATACAAAGTTCTCCCCCTCTCTTGTGGAGATCTATTTGATGTAATCTTCTTTTGCGGTGTGTTTGTTGAGACTGATGAATTGTGGGTTTATGATCAAGTTTATCTATGAACAATATTTGAATCTTCTCTAAATTCTTTTATGTATGATTGGTTATCTTTGCAAGTCTCTTCAAATTATCAGTTTGGTTTGGCCTACTAGATTGATCTTTCTTGTAATGGGAGAAGTGCTTAGCTTTGGGTTCAATCTTGCGGTGTCCTTTCCTAGTGACAGTAGGGGCAGCAAGGCATGTATTGTATTGTTGCCATCGAGGATAACAAGATGGGGTTTATATCATATTGCATGAGTTTATCCCTCTACATCATGTCATATTGCTTAAAGCGTTACTCTGTTCTCTTGAACTTAATACTCTAGATGCATGCTGGATAGCGGTCGATGTGTGGAGTAATAGTAGTAGATGCAGGAAGGAGTCGGTCTACTTGTGTCGGACGTGATGCCTATATACATGATCATACCTAGATATTCTCATAACTATGCTCAATTCTATCAATTGCTCAACAGTAATTTGTTTACCCACCGTGAATACTTATGCTCTTGAGAGAAGCCACTAGTGAAACCTATGGCCCCCGAGTCTATCTTCCATCATATTAATCTTCCAATACTTAGTTATTTCCTTTGCCTTTTATTTTACTTTGCATCTTTATCATAAAAATACCAAAAATATTATCTTATCATATCTATCAGATCTCACTCTCGTAAGTGACCGTGTAGGGATTGACAACCCCTTATCGCGTTGGTTGCGAGGATTTATTTGTTTGTGTAGGTGCGAGGGACTCATGCGTGGCCTCCTACTGGATTGATACCTTGGTTCTAAAAAACTAAGGGAAATACTTACGCTACTTTGCTGCATCACCCTTTCCTCTTCGAGGGACAACCAACTCAAGTGCTCAAGAGGTAGCAACGAGGCGTTGGAGCCCAGGCCGTCAGTACACAATGCGGCTGACCGACCACCACGTGGTCTAGACAAAGCGTCAACACAAGCCGAACACCAGCCCGCCTTACCTCGCCGTAAAGGCAGAGACAAAACTGCTTAGGGATACACGTATTATCTCTGGCAGGGCCTGAAGAATAAAACAGGCCCAGCCAGATCGATCTACGGATCACGGGGGTGTGCCTCGACGCGCGACGACGGCTATCAAGCCGATCATGATAAGCCTAGTCATGTGCGGGCTGAAAACCGCAGACGGACTCCATCGGAGCTACACCACGATGTGGCCCGATATAGAGGCGCCGCACACCCTCTTTGCTTCACCGACGAAGTAATGGAGCATGAATTCCCAGAAGGGTTTAAACCCGTGAATATTGAATCATATGATGGAACAACTGATCCCGCGGTGTGGATTGAGGATTTCCTTCTCCTTATCCATATGGCCCGTGGAGGTGACCTCCATGCCATCAAATACCTCCCATTAAAACTCAAAGGGCCAGCTTGGCACTTGTTAAACAGTCTGCCCGAAAACTCTATTGGCAGCTGGGAGGATTTGGAAGACGCCTTCCGCGACAACTTCCAAGGTACATATGTCCGGCCACCAGACGCCGATGACTTAAGCCATATAGTTCAACAGCCCGGAGAGTCAGCCAGGAAATTCTGGACTAGGTTCCTAACCAAAAAGAACCAGATCGTCGACTGTCCGGATGCCGAAGCCCTAGCGGCCTTTAAACACAACATCCGCAACGAATGGCTCGCCCACCACCTCGGCCAAGAAAAGCAGAAGTCCATGGCAGCCCTCACGGCACTCATGACCCGCTTTTGTGTGAGTGAAGATAGTTGGCTGGCCTGTAACAAAAACAATGCAAGCAACGCCGAAACCTCTGAAGCCAGAAATAGCAATGACAAGTCCCGACGCAATAGACACAAGCATCGAAACAACAATGACAACACCGATGATACGGCAGTCAATGCCGGATTCAGTGGCTCTATGTCCGGTCAGTGGAAGAAGCCGTTCAAAAAGAACAATTCGGGCTCATCTAGCTTGGACCGCATACTCGATCATCCGTGCCAGATCCATGGCACCCCAGACAAACCACCCAATCATACCAACAGAGATTGTTGGGTTTTTAAACAGGTCGGCAAGTTAAATGTCGAAAGCAAGGAGAAGGGATCGCAAAGCGAGGACGACGACGAGGAGCCCTGGCCACTGAACACAGGGGGACAGAAGAAGTTTCCCCCTCAGGTCAAAACAGTGAACATGATATACGCTACTCACATCCCCAAGAGGGAGCACAAGCGCGCGCTCAGGGACGTCTACGCGATGGAGCTAGTCGCCCCAAAATTTAATCCATGGTCGTCATGCCCGATCACTTTCGATCGTTGGGATTATCCGACCAGTATCCGTCATGGCGGTTCAGCCGCACTGGTCCTGGACCCAATAATTGATGGGTTCCACCTAACGCGAGTCCTGATGGACGGTGGCAGCAGCCTCAACCTGCTCTATCAGGATACAGTGCGTAAAATGGGCATTAATCCATCACGGATCAAGCCCACAAAGACTACCTTTAAAGGAGTCATACCAGGTGTAGAGGCCCGCTGTACGGGCTCAATCACACTATAGGTTGTCTTCGGATCTCCGGACAACTTCCGAAGCGAGGAGTTAATCTTTGATATCGTCCCCTTCCGCAGCGGCTATCACACACTGCTTGGACGAACCACATTTGCTCGATTCAATGCGGTACCACACTACGCTTATCTCAAGCTCAAGATGCCCAGACCACGCGGCGTCATAACAATTAATGGAAACACGGAATGCTCCCTTCGCACCGAGGAGCACACCGCTGCCTTAGCAGCAGAAGTACATAGCGGCCTTTTCAAGCAGAACCTTAATTCGACGGCCGAGCTCCCGGACACTGTCAAGAGAGTCCAGACTATTCTGCAGCAGGACAGCTCGGCTCGTCAAGAGCTCGACTAGCAATTCGGCCTCCGTCCCAGTCCCGACCAAGTGGCGGCAATTGTACCGCACGTACATAACTACGCACTCAAAATACCATGGGCATGGATGGAGGCATAACTAGCTTGTGATCCACAATACGGCTCGACCGCCCCCGGACACACGCACTTTCACTTTTTCTTCTTTCTCCTTTTCAGGTTTCTTTTCCATAGGCCTTCTCTGATGGCCTGGCCATCGGTCCTTTTCGAAGGATAAACACACCAAGACGGCAAGAAGCATGGACGTACGGGGGAATTTTTAGGTGGTTTCTTTAACGATCCCTCTACCTGTTTTTAGGACCCACACGCAGCTCTCCCTTGGTTAAGGCATATTAAATAGCCTTCTTCTTATTTCACTACTTGTATAAATGCGCTTTGATGCACTAATGAAATTATCATGGAAACAGTTTGCAGCCCAAATTCTACGGCTCTAGCTTACTACCCCTTCTTCTTTTTCTTTTTTGATAACTTTATCAAATAGCACACGTACACTTTGGTACATTTCAATTTGCCAGGGGCTTCATAGCGCCCCACAACATGGCAACAAAGTCCAAACACTTTTTACAGTATAGTTCGGCACCCCGAATTTAGCACTGTATGCATTGGCTCCGAATCATGTCTTTGGTCAATAGTTGGTTTTCCCGGCTCCTGTTCTTGCTACCTTACGTTTCGCTATATCGGCTAGGGTAGTAAAGGTATTGTGACCTAGTTTACCCGGATGAGCACCTCAGTAGAGAAAGCTGAAAACTGGCTGTCATGATGCGCCGAGAGCCGGTCAGCTCTTCGGAGGTCTCAAATCTTTAGAGATTTTTTCCGCATTACGCGAGGGATCGGTACTAACCCGATCAGGTGTTTACAACATCCTAGTTCGGATACTAGGGGCTGCGCCTATATCTTTATTGCCAAACTCCTATGGCTAAGTGAGGGTGCTAAAGCCGCATAGTCCGATTGCCTGGTTCGTCACGCTAAACACCTCCTTCAAGGACCAAACAATTGTATCAAGAGTGTTTAGATTACATCCCGAACACCCCCGTACTACCTACATGGGGGCAGAAGCCGACGACTAGCCAACTCTCAGATTTCACATGACACGGCTGCACAGGAGGTGAATTTTTTTAAATAACAAACTTTATATTACATAACGACTTTGTTTCATCATACAAGGCAGAGACAACATGAATGCATTCATTCGAAAATAATGTCTTGCGCACATTGCGTTGCCACAATACGAGACCCCTCCAGGACGTCTTCAAAGTACCGCTCGGGCATGCGGCGCTCCTTGCCCTCTGGCGGTCCCCCGGTGAAACTGCAACTATCCCTGGGTGGTTTTGGTAATTCCTAACAACATATAGCCCATTGAGCTAATGCTATTTCAAGATAAATATTTCAGGAAAGCTCAATGTTTGGCATGGCATGGATTGGAAAGTGGACCCCTCAAAATACTAAGAAGACATGTTGGCTCAAGCTCAAAGCTCAGGACTCTACATTTTCTATTTTAGTGACCCAAGATCACATTGAGTCCATAGGAAAGCCAATACTATTAAAAGGGGATGAGGTGTTTCTTAATGGCTTGCTTGCTCAAAGTGCTTAGTGATATGCTCCAAAACCCTCAACTACTTTCTCATATCCACATATGTCCCAAACCAAAAGTCAAACTCGGCCCCATTGAAATTTCCTACCCGGCGCCACCGAGTTCACTTGACAAAGCCACTGTCACAAACCCTAGTTGTTTCGGTCTCACTGATAGGGATCTCGGTCTCATCGAGATGGGATTGCAACCTCTATGTTTCCCTTCATAACGTTTCGGTCCAACCGAGATGAGCGATCAGTCCCACCGAGATGAGCGATCGGTCCCACCAAGATTGCAATGCAAACTCTTTGTTTCCCCTTTGTAACATTTCGGTCTAACCGAGATGAGCGAATCGGTCCCACCGAGTTTGCCTGACCAACTCTCTGTTTTCCTATTACCAAAATCGGTCCCACCGAGTTTGTGTAATCGGTCTCACCGAGATTACATTATGCCCTAACCCTAATGGAATCGGTCCCACCGAATTGACATGTCGGTCCCACCCAAAATCCTAACGTTCCACATTTTGAACTAAATCGGTCTGACCGAGTTTCATGATTCGGTCCCACCGAGTTTGGTGATTTGTGTGTAACGGTTAGATTTTGTGTGGAGGCTATATATACCCCTCCAACCACTCTTCATTCATGGAGAGAGCCATCAGAACATGCCTACACTTCCAACACATATTTTCTAAGAGAGAACCACCTACACTTGTGTTGAGGTCAAGATATTCCATTCCAACCACATATATCTTGATCTCTAGCCTTCCCCAAGTTGCTTTCCACTCAAACCCTCTTTCCACCAAATCCAATCCTATGAGAGAGAGCTGAGTGTTGGGGAGACTATCATTTGAAGCACAAGAGCAAGGAGTTCATCATCAACACACCGTCTATTATCTTTTGGAGAGTGGTGTCTCCTAGATTGGTTAGGTGTCACTTGGGAGCCTCCGTCAAGATTGTGGAGTTGAACCAAGGAGTTTGTACGGGCAAGGAGATCGCCTACTTCGTGAAGATCTACCCTAGTGATGCAAGTCCTTCGTGGGCGATGGCCATGGTGGGGTAGACAAGGTTGCTTCTTCGTGGACCCTTCGTGGGTGGAGCCCTCCGTGGACTCGTGCAACTGTTACCCTTCGTGGGTTGAAGTCTCCATCAACGTGGATGTACGATAGCACCACCTGTCGAAACCACGCCAAAAATCTCTGTGCCTACATTGCGTTTGCTCCCTCCAAACTCCTCCCTTTACCTTCATATGCAATTGTTTTACATTCCGCTGCTATACTCATAGAATTGAACATGTAGGTTGATTACTTGACTTGTGCTAAGTTGTTAAAATTTGCCAAGAATTAAAATTGGTAAAAGGCTAGATTTTTAATTGGTCAAGTAGTCTAATCCCCCCTCTAGACATAGTTTCCATCATACAAGTGGTATCAGAGCTTTGGTCTCCATTTGCTTTGATTTCCATAGCTTTTGGTGATCATAGCCTTGGTTTCACAACCTAGGAGAGTATGGCGTCTAGCGAGGGAAATTACCACCATAGAGGTCCTTACTTTGATGGTACAAAATTTTCTAGTTGGAAGCATAAGATGAAAATGCATATTCTTGGACATAACCCCACCGTTTGGGCTATTGTGTGTATTGGCTTGCAAGGTAAATTCTTTGATGGGAGAGAACCGTACCGTGAAGCTACCGCTGAAGAGTTGAAGATGCTGCAATACAATGCTCAAGCTTGTGATATTCTCTTCAACGGATTGTGCCCCGAAGAATTCAACAAAATCAGCCGTCTTGAGAATGCAAAGGAAATTTGGGATACTTTGATTGATATACACGAAGGTACCGACTCCGTCAAGGAATCCAAATTGGATGTGCTTCAAAGTCAACTTGACAAGTTCAAAATGAAGGATGGTGAAGGCGTCGCTGAAATGTACTCTAGGCTTGCTCTCATCACAAATGAGATTGCCGGCTTAGGAACTGAAGAGATGACTGATAGGTTCATCATCAAGAAGATCCTAAGAGCCTTGAATGGAAAATATGATACCATGTGCACATTGATCCAAATGATGCCCAATTACAAAGATCTCAAGCCAACGGAAGTCATTGGAAGAATTGTTGCTCATGAGATGTCACTTAAGGATAAGGAAGAGCTCCACAACAAGTCAAGTGGTGCTTACAAAGCCTCATGTGATGCTCCCACATCATCAAGTGAGAAACAAGCCTTCAATGAAGAATTGAGCCTAATGGTGAAGAATTTCAACAAATTCTACAAGAGTAGAAGCAAGGAAAGAAGTTCCAAGTCAAGGTCCTACAATGACAAAAGATCTTCAAGTCATGAACGTAATTGCTACAATTGTGGAAGACCCGGACACTACTCCAATGAGTGTACGCCCCCCTACAAAAGAAGAGAAGATTCTCCCAAAAGAAGAAGTAGGAGAGAAGAATCACCACCAAGAGAGAGAAGGAGTAGAGATGACCGTTATGAATGAAGAACGTCATGAAGAAGCAAGGATTCAGAAAGGAAGGACAAATCATCAAGGAGCTACACAAAACGAAGACATCAAGCTCATGTTGGCGAATGGGTATCCGGCTCCGACTCTGACAATCACCCCGAGAGAAGTTATCACTCCGACTCTGAATATACTCAAGATGAAGGTGTTGTCGGTCTATCACTTGTGTCAACCAACTCCTACGACATATTTGAGTCACCAAATGAAGGAATTGGAAGATGCTTCATGGCTAAAGGCCCAAAGGTATCACACCCCGAGTATGTTGATTTCAATAGTGATGAAGATGGTTTGCTAGGTGATGATGATTTACTTGTTGACAACTCTATTTATGAAAACTATGATGAACTTGCTATTAATCATGCTAATCGAGATAAAATGAATGATAGTGATAATAAGGAGATTGAGCATCTAACTAAAGAACTAAACACTCTTAAGTTAGCTCATGAAACTACCTTGGAAGATCATCGAGAACTTTTAAAAACTCATGGGAAGTTATGCTTTGAAAAGCTCAACCTTGAGCAAGAGCATGGGTTCTTAAAAGCGATCAATGATGATATTCGTAAGAAAAGTTCTTCTTACATTGCCAAGCGTTTACTCTTGTCTACTTACATGCCTCAAGTTAAATCTAGTAACAAGAACAAGAAAGATTCTTCTTCTAGTAGTAACAATAATCATGCTAAATCCAATGATGTTGCTTCTAGTAGTTCTCTTGATTCCACTAATGATTCTCTTAGGCAAGAAAATAGCTTATTGAAGGGAATTATAGAGAAAGGTGTTTACAAGAGTCTTGCCGAAAGTAAGCAATTTGAGGAAATTATACGCAAGCAAGGAAGACACCGGAAGAATCAAGGTGTTGGTTTTGAACGAAAGTTCAATGCCAATGGAGTTGAGTGGGAAGAAGATCAATACCCCAAGACGAAGTTTGTTCCTCAACAAGAGAAGTATGATCCTACTTATTTCCAAGGAACACAAGCTCAAGATGATCTTCAACCACAAGACCACAAGCTAAAGGGCAAGGACAAGCTTCAAGAGGAGATTGATGCATTTGAAGAAGCCCCTAAGGCATTGGTCAAGTGGGTTCCCAAGACTACATCAAGTTCTACTTCATAAGTATGACTACAACTCCAAGGATTCCCATCAAGATGGTGTGGATCCCGAAGAATAAGAACTAGAGAGTTCTTGAGGGTGACTCCGCCAACATACTTCACTCATATCATTTTGGCAAGGACAAGTGCAAAAAACTTCCATGTCTTGCACTAGTTCAAGGAGTCACAAACCCTTTTGTTGGTAAGACAAGGGACAAGGTAACCTAATGCATTCATGGACATCATCTCATGTGAATATCACTCTATGTCTATGGATATCCTTGTTTGTTCCTTGTGGGCTAACCCATGTAGGTATCGAAAGTGCAACTCACTCCAAAGGATTGCTCCAAATGATCTACATCAACTTTAAGCACCTACATCTTCAACACCTACACGAAGTCATCATCGACAAAACCCAAGGTTAGTTCATCCCTCCTAGGGGGATATCACATCTAGGGGGAGCTTTACTCTAATCAATTGAGCTAAAGCAACTCTAACAATGTGAACACAACAATGCATTATGTAAAAGTGGTAACCCCACTTGTGCTTAAACGATGAGTATGACCTACGATCAAATGTTCTCATTTGACTCCTCAGTCAATATACTCATATATAGATGACCTAGTCATCGCCAAATTGCTTGATAGATGCTAGAGTGATTGTGCATGCTTTGCCACATATTTCATTTGCCATCTTATTGTGTGAGCATGTTGGTTGCATGTTTTACTCATTTGAGGACATCCATTTGTTGCCTTGATTGTTTGGCTTTTTCTCTTTTGCCAAATGGATGGATAAGAATGCATAAGGACTTCCTCTAGCTATCTATGCTTTTCTCGTCTCAAACTTTATTCATGCTACATCACAAAGTTTGATCAAGTCAGATTCGAACCACTCTGTGTGAGGAGCACTCGCAGTCCCTGATTCGTCATAGACTTAAACTTCCAAAACCTCTTTGTGCATTTCAGTATGACCGAGTAATCCATTTCGGTCACACCGAGATCACTAATTTGATCTAGGTTTTCAATCTGAGTGCAACCGATTTGAACTTTTTGGCCACACCGAGTTGCGGTAACCGCTTGCGGTTCTGCATCTTGGTGCAACCGAGTTGTTCCACTCGGTCACACCGACAGGGTCGGGATATATATACCCATGGGTGAGATTTTGGAAATTTCTTCAAACTCCTCAGCCCACGCGTGTGTCCTTCTCTGCCTGCTCGGGCTCCGGATAGTCTCCTCGCCGCCAGCGACCTCCCGCCGCTAGTTTCCATCGCCGCCAATGGAAATCTGCTTCGCCATTGTCGCCGTAGAGAACCCCCGCCGAACTAGGGTATGGGTTCGACCTTTGTGCTATTCTTTTACCTCTGATTCATAACACATTGTTTTTGCCATGATCCTTACCACGTATGCAAACACTCTATCCACTGAAAACATCCTTTAGGTTAGATTAGATTTGAAAATTTAGGTTAGGTCTCCGCCGAACTCATCTCGGACCGACCGAGTTATAGAAATCGGTCTCACCGATTTGGCTTAGGCCATAACACTTGCAATTTTCGGTCTGACCGAAAACTGCAAATCGGTGTGACCGAGTTCGATTCTCTGTGAAACCCTAGCAGTCTCGGTGCCACCGAACTGTGACTCGGTCTGACCGAGTTCACCAGTTTAGGTTCCAAAAGCTGCTTCGGTATCACCGAGTTTACAAATCGGTAGCTCCGAAATGCTTTATGTGGAGAACTAAAACTAAGTTTTTAAGTCATCTGTTTTGCAAAAACTTTGCACTTTGTGATGCTCATCCACTCTATCTCATCTACATCTATTCACAGGGTCTGCTATCAGTGAGTTTGCAAATATGTATGATCAGAGTGATAGTCAGAACAAGTCTGAAGAACATGTGCATCTAAGTGAGGGTTCAGATCCCTCGAGCACTTGTGATGATGGCAGCAGGAGCACTCCAAGCAACTTGCCAAAGGCAGCCACCGGATCTAGGAAGAAGAGAACCTCAGAATCTGAGGATGAGGATAATGTTGCCACTGAGGAGGAAGTAAGGTCCAAGAAGAAGGTGCTGAAAAAGGAGTATGGCACAACTGCTATAGTTAAGCCAGGAATGAATAGGAAGGCTCCAGCAAAAAGAATTCCTATGTCTAAGGCCAGAGCCTCTACTCAAGAGACAATGGAGTTCACTCCTGAACCCAAAGAAGGTGGAGAAGGCAAGAAGAGGAATGAAAGGGTCAAGAAGACCATTGCCAGAGTCATTGGCAAGCCCTCCATGATGAAAGATCCCTCTGAAGATGAAGAAGAAGAAGAAGAGGATGCTCCAGCACCCAAAGCTCAGAAGCTTATGGGAGATGCTATGAAGTCAGGGGCTGCAACATCAAAGCCCAAAGCTGCCTCCAAAGCTCAAGCTCAGAAGCCTCCTAAGCCCAAGAGGAACACCAGAAGTATACCCGCTGAAGAAAAGAACAAGGCCCCAGTGCCTCAAGCTGAAGAAGATGATGAGTCTCTTGTTTTGAGAATATTGAAGCCCAAGATTCCAGACCACAATGATGCTCATCCAGTCGCTGAGAACATGCACATCAGAAAAGATTCAGGACTGAGATTGTGGAGACAGTCCGATCCCTATGCTGTGAGGAGAAGGACTGCAGTTGACTACATGTTTCACATAAAGGAACAACAAGACTTATATGAAACTATTTTGCTTGACAAGAAGCCCATTGCGTGTGACATGAGATGGGTTGAGTGGGAATTCATCTAGGAGAATGAAGATCACTTCCGAGGAGTTTATGACAGCTTCAAAGCATGTGGAGTAGATGAGTTTGTTGGACAGAAGCTCACAAAATGGAATGATGGGCTGATCATGCAGTTTTACTCCACTGCTCACTTTTACCCAGATGGGAAGATCATATGGATGTCAGAAGGTACTAGGTACCAATCCACAGTTGAAGAATGGGAAAAATTGATAAATGCCCCAGAAGAACATGAGGATGACTTGGATGTGTATGCCAAGAAGAAGGACCACAACACTATGGCTAACATGTATAGGGAGATCCCAGATAAAGCTTTGGAGACTCACAAGCTTGGATCTGTACATTTCTTGTTGTCTGGTCTGCCTACTATCAACTGGATCCTAAGGCACACTCTGCTACCCAAGTCAGGAGATCACAAGATGATCAGAGGGCACTCTATCAACCTGCTATAGCTTTTTGATGTCCCTCAGAAGTTCAAGGTCATGAGTCTGATTGTAGAGACAATCAAGAGGACTGCTGCTGACCAGAAGAGAAGCTGTGGGTATGCTCCACACATTCAAGAGCTCATCAACTCCAAGATGGGCACAGGAACATATCTGTTGGATAAGGAGCATCTACCACTGTATCCTGATTTTGAAGATAATACTGTTGTGATGAATGAGGAGGAACCATCATCAGTTCAAGTACAGGAGAAGAGAGCCAAAGCAAAGGCTGAGAAAGCTGCCAAGATGCCAAGTGTTGAAGAGGCATCTTAGGTTTTCCTAAAGAGCAAGCAAGATCAACTTGCATATCTGATCCAGTCTACACTGAGGATTGAAAAGGTCTTGGCCACCCTAACTCAAAACTAGGAGAGCTTGGAGAGGATCGTAGAAACTAAATTTTATGATCTTGATTTGAAGGTAACTGAGATTCAAACAGTAGTTGAGCAGCTCCAGGAGGAAGCAGAAGACAAGAGAGGCAAGGCAACCACATATGCATTTCAGCAAGTGCCTAGAGGACAGAGGTCTGCTGCCGTGCCCGTGACAGATTCTAGAGCTACAACATCAGCACCAGCAGCCACAACCTCAGTACCACCTCCAGCAGCCACTCCACCAGCTCCAACTACATCATCGGAGGCCTTCGTCCTTCGAGCTCTCTCTACACCACCTCCCAAAGACCAAGCCCGAGAGATGCATAGCACTATGCATATTTGAACTTTTTGGTAACTTGTTGCCAAAGGGGGAGAAATATGTATAGATCATAGGCTTCGAGAGAGTGTTTTGCTTCTTTGCCTTTGGTTGACACTTTTTATTGTGTGAGATACTTTATGTCCTTGTGTGAGATACTTGTGTGATCATGTGATTGATCATTTGCTACCTTAATGCTTGTTTAGATGATACTATATTTTATATCTATATATGATCATTCACTTACTTGGTGATGAGTGCATGCTTTTAACTTCTATCATTTTGAGCGCTCCACCAAGATGTATGTGACATGGAAGAGTAACCCATGATCCTAATCGATTGTGCATTTGCATTCAAAAGCAAATTTTAAATAATGCACAAATTTAGGGGGAGCTCTTGCTTATCACATACTTCTCAAAGCGGCGATGTTTTTCAATCTTATTATCATTTCTCGAAGCTTTGATCTATATGTTGTCATCAATTACCAAAAAAGGGGGAGATTGAAAGTGCAACTATCCCTGGGTGGTTTTGGTAATTCCTAACAACATATAGCCCATTGAGCTAATGATATTTCAAGATAAATATTTCAGGAAAGCTCAATGTTTGGCATGGCATGGATTAGAAAGTTGGCCCCTCAAAATACTAAGAAGACATGTTGGCTCAAGCTCAAAGCTCAGGACTCTAATTTTCTATTTTAGTGATCCAAGATCACATTGAGTCCATAGGAAAGCCAATACTATTAAAAGGGGATGAGGTGTTGCTTAATGGCCTGCTTGCTCAAAGTGCTTAGTGATATGCTCCAAAACCCTCAACTACTTTCTCATATCCAGATATGTCCAAAACCAAAATTCAAACTCGGCCCCGCCAAAATTTCCTACCCGGCGCCACCGAGTTCACTTGACATAGCCACTGCCACAAACCCTAGTCGTTTCGGTCTCACCGATAGGGATCTTGGTCTCACCGAGATGGGATTGCAACCTCTCTGTTTCCCTTCGTAACATTTCGGTCCAACCAAGATGAGCGATCGGTCCCACCGAGATTGCAATGCAAACTCTCTGTTTCCCCTTCGTAACGTTTTGGTCTAACCGAGATGAGCGAATCGGTCCCACCAAGTTTGCCTGACCAACTCTCTGTTTGCCTATTACCAAAATCAGTCCCACCGAGTTCTGTAATCGGTCTCACCGAGATTACGTTATGCCCTAACCATAATGGAATCGGTGCCACCGAATTGACATGTCGGTCCCACCGAAAATCCTAACATTCACATTTTGAATTAAATCGGTCTGACCGAGTTTCATGATTCTGTCCCACCGAGTTTGGTGATTTTGTGTAACGGTTAGATTTTGTGTGGAGGCTATATATACCCCTCCACCCACTCTTGATTCATGGAGAGAGCCATCAGAACATGCCTACATTTCCAACACATATTTTCTGAGAGAGAACCACCTACACTTGTGTTGAGGTCAAGATATTCCATTCCAACCACATAAATCTTGATCTCTAGCCTTCCCCAAGTTGCTTTCCACTCAAACCCTATTTCCACCAAATCCAATAATATGGGAGAGAGCTGAGTGTTGGGGAGACTATCATTTGAAGCACAAGAGCAAGGAGTTCATCATCAACACACCGTCTATTACCTTTTGGAGAGTGGTGTCTCCTAGATTGGTTAGGTGTCACTTGGGAGCCTCCGTCAAGATTGTGGAGTTGAACCAAGGAGTTTGTACGGGCAAGGAGATCGCCTACTTCGTGAAGATCTACCCTAGTGAGGCAAGTCCTTCGTGGGCGATGGCCATGGTGGGATAGACAAGGTTGCTTGTTTGTGGACCCTTCGTGGGTGGAGCCCTCCGTGGACTCGCGCAACCGTTACCCTTCGTGGGTTGAAGTCTCCATCAACGTGGATGTACGATAGCACCACCTATCGGAACCACGCCAAAAATCTCCGTGCCTACATTGCATTTGCTCCCTCCAAACTCCTCCATTTACCTTCATATGCAATTGTTTTACATTCCGCTGCTATACTCTTAGAATTGCATGTGTAGGTTGATTACTTGACTTGTGCTAAGTTGTTAAAATCTGCCAAGAATTAAAATTGGTAAAAGGCTAGATTTTTATTTGGTCAAGTAGTCTAATCCCCCCTCTAGACATACTTTCGATCCTACAGCCGGTCGTAAGCTTGACAGTGTACATCTTCGCCCACCACACCTTGACGCGGGCAAAGGCCATGCGCGCGCCCTCGATGCAGACCGACCGCTTGACGACGTCCAGCCGAGGGCAGGCATTCACCAACCGCTTCATGAGCCCGAAGTAGCTGCCGGGCATAGCTTCGGTAGGCCACAATCGGATTATCAGATCCTTCATGGCTAGTTCGGCCACCCTATGCAACTCGACCAGCTGTTTTAGCTGATCGCTAAAGGGCACTGGATGTTCTGGCGCAAGATATTGCGACCAGAACAGCTTCTCCGTTGAGCTCCCTTCTTCGGCTCGGAAGAACTCCGCAGCGTCCGACACACTGCGCGGCAGATCTGTAAACGCCCATGGAGAACTCCGAACCCGTGTTAGTAAGAGATGCTTCTTCTTCAGATACTTGCTTTGCATACTAAACGCCTTACCCGCCGCAATTTTCCTAGCCTCCTGGATCTCCTGGAGGGCGCCCTGGGCCTCAACCCGGGCCTCTTCCGCGCTTTGGCGAGCCCTAGCGAGTTCGTTCTCTCGAGCCGAAATGTCGTGCTCCAAGGATTCACATTTCTTCACTGCATCCCGGAGCTCTTGCTGGACCTCATCAAGCCTGGCCGTGTGCTTCTCACGGGCGGCTTTCTCCTTGACAGCTCTCTCCTCGGCCTCGGCCAGGGCTTGTTTAAGGACCTCGACCTCGGTCGCCGCTCCTACACATATGATAGCACTGCGGTCAATATGCATCATTTATTCTTTTCGAATATACATCAATTCATTATATACCTTGCTTGCCTTCTAGCTGCTTCCTCGCTTGGCCGAGATCCTCCTCGGCCGGCCCCAGTCTCTGCTTTAGTCTGGAGACTTCGGCAGTGTGTAAGGTCACGGCCAGCAACGACGCCTGCTTATTCAAATAAGACATATTTAGTTAGTTTCCTGCGAAAATAAATTGATCCTCTGTCCGGCTCTTCTTTCTGAACACCGGACATTGTCTCAGGGGCTACTATCTATATTAGGACTTTTTCTTTTGCGTCGCTTACCTCAAAGCCTGTCAGCAGGCTGCTGCAGGCTTCGGTTAGTCCGCTCTTGATGGACTGAACCCTCTCAATCACCGTACCCATAAGGATACGGTGTTCATCCACAATGGAAGCGCCTCGTAGCGCTTCCAGCAGATTATCCGGTGCCTTCGGTTGGACAAAGATCACCGGTGGAATAGGCACACCCCCTTCTTTCGGAGGAGGTTGCTCGCCGGATTCCGGAGCCGTATAGGTCTCTGGACTTGTATTCGGCTGGGGGCCGAATTGAGCAAGGCCCCCATCCCAAGTCGCCATGGGGGGTCTGCTTCCCCATGTGTCCAGCAGCCGATGTTCCGCCCTCAGGCGTCACCATGGCGGCCTTCGGAACCTCTCCCTGGCCTGGGAAGGTCCTTTGGGACAACACCTCGTCATCTCCCTTGGCCGTGGGAGAGTGAGCGTCCGGCGGTGACTCGCTGGCCATCGCCTTTGAATCCAACGAACCTCTTGACGAGGATCGCTGGGAGCTATCGTGGGCTGGACTGCAATGGCATCATTTAAACATATTGATATCATGAAGCAAGAGAGGCTGGATGTATGGACATATGTGGGTTTTTAGTACTTACGACGTGGCCAGGTGCTTGTTTCGGGGGCGTCGCTCTGGGCTGCTATCAACGTCCCACGCGGTGTTATCCGCAAGGGGACCCTTCCCCCTCTTGGGTGCCTCCACCTCCAGATTTGTGGAGGTCGCCCTCTTCTTCCTCCCCCCATCGGGGAGAGGTGCTTTCTTCCTACTCCTCGTCATCGTCTTTGGCGGTGGAGGAGTGTGAGTCTTGTCTTCGGACGACACGTCCAAAGATCCCTTGCGGCGGGGGCCACTCCGGACCCCCTTGGCCTTCTTCTCCGGCGCCTTATAGGGCACAGGTACCAGCATATTTGCCAGGAGCGGGATGACTGGTTCCTCGGGCATCGGAGCCGAACATTGAATCCGCTCCGCGCTCTCTGTCCATACCTGAGAAAATAAAGTTTAGATATCCTCCTTGAAACAAGCAAGTGGAGGATGCGTCTGGAGACGTGAAAGGCTTACCTCATTGGCAGAATGGCTAATTTCGTGCCTTCGGTCCGAGTCTATGGCTGGCGGTGTCTCGGTACCCTTAAAGAGCAACTTCCACGCATCTTCGTGAGTGGTTCCGAAGAGCCTTTCCAAGGTTTGGTGCTTCTTCGGGTCGAATTCCCAAAAGGGGCAGCTTCGGCTTTGGCATGTGAGGATCCGACGAACCAACATCACCTGGATTACGTCGATGAGCTTGATGTTTTTACCCACCATGCTTTGAATGCACGTTTGTAGCGCTATCAGTTCGTACGACAAAGACCAATTTGGGCCCTTCTCCATCCAGAAGGTGAGCCGTACTGGAGCTCCGGACTTGAATTTGGAAGCCGCGACCCAAGTGGCGTCGTGGGGCTTTGTGATATAGAACCATAGTTTCTGCCACTCCTTGACGGTCTCCACAAAAGTACCCTTGGGCCATATGACATTGGGCAGCTTGCTCACCATGGCGCCTCCGCACTCTGCGTGCTGGCCGTCCACCACCTTCGGCTTCACGTTGAAAATCTTGAGCCATAGTCCGAAGTGGGGTTTGATACGTCTCCAACGTATCAATAATTTTTGATTGTTCCATGCTATTATATTATCTGTTTTGGATGTTTAATGGGCTTATTTATACACTTATATATTATTTTTGGGACTAACCTACTAACCCAAGGCCCAGTGCAAATTGCTGTTTTTTTGCCTATTTCAGTGTTTCGCAGAAAAGGAATATCAAACGGAATCCAAACAGAATGAAACCTTCAGGAGAGTTATTTTTGGAACAAACGTGATCCAAGGGACTTGGAGTATACGTCAAGAAAGAAGCGAGGTGACCACGAGGCAGGGAGGCGCGCCTGCCCCTGGGCGCGCCCCCACCCTCGTGGGCACCTCGCAGCTCCACCGGCCTACTTCTTCCTCCTATATATATATCCATATACCCCGAAAACATCCAGGAGCACCACGAAACCCTATTTCCACCACCGCAACCTTCTGTACCCAAGAGATCCCATCTTGGGGCCTTTTCCGGAGCTCCGCCGGAGGGGGAATTGATCACGAGGGGCTTCTACATCAACACCATAGCCTCTTCGATGATGTGTGAGTAGTTTACCACAGACCTTCGGGTCCATAGTTATTAGCTAGATGGCTTCTTCTCTCTCTTTGGATCTCAACACAATGTTCTCCTCGATCTTCTTGGAGATCTATTTGATGTAACTCTTTTTGCGGTGTGTTTGCCGATATCCGATGAATTGTGGGTTTATGATCAAGTTTATCTATGAACAATATTTGATTCTTCTCTGAAATCTTTTATGTATGATTGGTTATCTTTGCAAGTCTCTTCGAATTATCATTTTGGTTTGGCCTACTAGATTGATCTTTCTTGCAATGGGAGAAGTGCTTAGCTTTGGGTTCAATCTTGCGGTGTCCTTTCCCAGTGACAGCAGGGGAAGCAAGGCACATATTGTATTGTTGCCATCGAGGATAAAAAGATGGGGTTTATATCATATTGCTTGAGTTTATCCCTCTACATCATGTCATCTTGCTTAATGCGTTACTCTGTTCTTATGAACTTAATACTCTAGATGCATGTTGGATAGTGGTCGACGTGTGGAGTAATAGTAGTAGATGCAGAATCGTTTCGGTCTACTTGTCGCGGAGGTGATGCCTATATACATGATCATGCCTAGATATTCTCATAATTATGCACTTTTCTATCAATTGCTCTACAGTAATTTGTTCATCCACCGTAATACTTATGCTATCTTGAGAGAAGCCACTAGTGAAACCTATGGCCCCGAGGTCTATTTTCCATCATATAAGTTTCCAATCTATTTTTACTTTGCAATCTTTACTTTCAATTTATATCATAAAAATACCAAAAAAATTTATTATCTCTATCAGATCTCACTTTTGCAAGTGGTCGTGAAGGGATTGACAACCCCTTTATCGCGTTGGTTGCAAGGTTCTTATTTGTTTGTGTAGGTACGAGGCGACTTGCGTGTAGTCTCCTACTGGATTGATACCTTGGTTCTCAAAAACTGAGGGAAATACTTACGCTACTTTACTGCATCACCCTTTCCTCTTTAAGGGAAAACCAACGCAGTGTTCAAGAGGTAGCAAGAAGGATTTCTAGCACCGTTGCCGGGGAGATCTACGCACAAGTCAAGACATACCAAGTACCTATCATAAACTTTTACCCCTCGCATTACATTATTTGCCATTTGCCTCTCATTTTCCTCTCCCCCACTTCATCCTTGCCATTTTATTCGCCCTTCTTCTATTCGTCTTTTTGTTTGCTTTGATGTCTTACTTGGCTCGTTTGCTCGTTTGGTTGGAATAGTTGCTTATTTATTGCTAAACAGAGAACCTAAGATCTATGGATCCTCATCCGCTTGCTAATCTTTTTAAGAGATCCAATTATGATGAACCAATTGCTAGTGAGTTTTGTGCACTAGATTATCTTTATGAAGTTTTGCTTGAAATTCGTGAATCTGAAAATTGTGATGAAGTACTTTATGAAGTGATTCACAATAGATCTTTGAATAAAAAGCATGATTGAAATAACAATAGTATAAATTCTATTAATGTCAATTGTGCTTATAATATGAAAAACCCTAAGCTTGGGGATGCTAGTTTTTCTATGTCCACTACTTGTTGCAATGATCATGATTGGGGTGATTCTTCTTATGATCTTGAAAATTTATTTAAGCCCCATGATGAATATGAGATTGATAATAGTGTTTCCAATATTATTGAAAATGGTTTTGGAAGAGTGTCAACTTTAGATCCCACATATTTGGAGAATGTTCATTCTTATGAAATTTTTGATAAAAGTGGGTTTGGAGAGGTCATGACTTTAGTTAATGTTAATCCCACTATTTTGGAAGAGTGTCAACATTGCATGCATGTGGACCATGTTGAAAATATTTTATGTGATAGCTATTTTGTTGAATTTCTTATGATCCCACATGTAATTATTATGAGAGAGGAAAATATGGTTGTAGAAATTTTCATGTTACTAAATCACCTCTCATTATGTTGAAATTGCTATTGTTTCTTCCCGCTTCCTTGCATATGCTAGTTTTTGCTTGCCTTGATAATTTGTTTGCCTATAATATGCCTATGCATAGGAATTATGTTAGACTTAGATGTGTTCGTCACGTGTTTTATGATGCTCTCTTTGTGCTTCAATTCTTGTCTTTCATGTGAGCATCGTTGAAATCTTATGCCTAGCTAAAAGGCTTTAAAGAAAAGCGCTTATTGGGAGACAACCCAATATTTTTCCTTGCTGTTATTAAATAAATAATTCATCTAGCCTCTGTTTAGATGTGGTTTTATGTTTTTAATTAGTGTTTGTGCCAAGTAGAACCTTTGGGAAGACGTGGGGAAAGTCTTTGCGATCTTGCTGTAAGAAACAGAAACTTTAGCGCTCACGAGATTTGCTGCCATTTTTTACTGGAGGGTGCGATTAGCTTGATTATTTTTGGAGGTGATTAATAGATAAATTCCTCACGACCACCAATTCATTTCAGAATTTTTGGGGTTACAGAAGTATTCGAAACCTACAGATTACTACAGACTGTTCTGTTTTTGACAGATTCTGTTTTTCGTGTGTTGTTTGCTTATTTGATGCATCTATGGATAGTATCGGAGGTTATGAACCATAGAGAAGTTGGAATACAGTAGGTTTAAAACCAATATAAATAAAGAATGAGTTTATTACAGTACCTTAAGTGGTGGTTTGTTTTCTTATACTAACGAAAGTTATGAGATTTTCCGTTGAGTTTTGTGTTGTGAAGTTTTCAAATTTTGGGTAAAGATTTGACGGATTATGGAATAAGGAGTGGAAAGGGCCTAAGCTTGGGGATGCCCAAGGAAACCCAAGGTAAAATTCAAGGACAACCAAAAGCCTAAGCTTAGGGATGCCCCGGATGGCATCCCCTCTTTCGTCTTCGTTCATCGGTAACTTTACTTGAGGCTATATTTTTATTCACCACATGATATGTGTTTTGCTTGGAGCGTCTTGTATGATTTGAGTCTTTGCTTTTTAGTTTACCACAATCATCCTTGCTGTACACACCTTTTGGGAGAGACACACATTAATTGTAATTTATTAGAATACTCTATGTGTTTCACTTATATCTTTTGAGCTAGATAATTTTGATCTAGTGCTTCACTTATATCCTTTAGAGCACGGTGGTGGTTTTATTTTATAGAAATTATTGATCTCTAATGCTTCACTTTAATTATTTTGAGAGCCCTTGATAACAGCATGGTAATTTTCTTTGGTTATGAAATTAGTCCTAATATGATAGGCATCCAAGATGGATATAATAAAAACTATCATAGAAAGTGCATTGAATACTATGAGAAGTTTGATACTTGATAATTGTTTTGAGATATAAAGGTGGTGATATTAGAGTGTGCTAGTTGAGTACTTGTTAATTTGATAAATACTTGTGTTGAAGATTGCAAGTCCCGTAGCATGCACGTATGGTAACCGTTGTGTAACAAATTTGAAACATAAGGTGTTATTTGATTGTCTTCCTTATGAGTGGTGGTCAGGGACGAGCGTAATGCTTGGTTTTTGATGACCTGTAGATTTTTGCAATAAGTATGTGAGTTCTTTATGACTAATGTTGAGTCCATGGATTATACACACTCTCCCCTTTCCATCATTGCTAGCCTCTTCGGTACCGTGCATTGCCCTTTCTCACCTTGAGAGTTGGTGCAAACTTCGCCGGTGCATCCAAACCCCACGATATGATACACTCTATCACACATAAACCTCCTTATATCTTCCTCAAAACAGCCACCATACCTACCTATTATGGCATTTCCATAGCCATTCCGAGATATATTGCCATGCAACTTTCCACTGTTTCATTTATGACACGCTTCATCATTGTCATATTGCCTTGCATGATCATGTAGTTGACATCGTATTTGTGGCAAAGCCACCGTGCATAATTTATCGTACATGCCACTCTTGATTCATTGCCCTTCCCGGTACATCGTCGGAGGCATTCATATAGAGTCATATTTTGTTGTAGTATCGAGTTGTAATCGTTGAGTTGTAAATAAATAGAAGTGTGATGATCATCATTAATAGATCATTGTCCCAAAAAAATAGAGAAAGGCCAAAAAAAGGAAAGGCCCAAAAAAAGATGAAAAAGAAGAAGAAAAGAAAAAAAGGGACAATGCTACTATCCTCTTTTTCCACACTTGTGCTTCAAAGTAGCACCATGATCTTTATGATAGAGAGTCTCTTGTTTTGTCACTTTCATATACTAGTGGGAATTTTTCATTATAGAACTTGGCTTGTATATTCCAACAATGGGCTTCCTCAAATGCCCTAGGTCTTCGTGAGCAAGCAAGTTGGATGCACACCCACTTAGTTTCTTTTGTTGAGCTTTCATACATTTATAGCTCTAGTGCATCCGTTGCATGGCAATCCCTACTCCTTGCATTGACAACAATTGATGGGTATCTCCCTAGCCCGTTGATTAGCCGCGTCAATGTGAGACTTTATTTTTTTGTCTCCTCCACATAACCCCCATCATTATATTCTATTCCACCCATAGTGCTATATCCATGGCTCACGCTCATGTATTGTGTGAAAATTGAATTTTTTTGATATTACTAAAGTATGAAATAATTGCTTGGCTTGTCATCGGGGTTGTGCATGATGAGAGCATTCTTGTGTGACGAAAATGGAGCATGACTGTCGATGTCAAAACCAGCTCGATATCCATAGTAAAATCACAAATTATGTGTAATTACTCTATGTATCCAAGTACTTTACGTCATTAATTCTCGGATCTGCATTGTACAAAACTTTGTTGACCGACCATCGGCTTCCACCTCCTCGGCTAGTAGTCAAGGAGTGTTTGTCCTACTTTATAAAGCCTTTATGAGGGCAAAGATTTACGACAAACAAGGCAATCTGGCCATACGGTTTTATAAACAAAGGTACGCAGAGAGATATGTTATATTACTGTTTAACATAAGAAATATCTTCCAAAGAAAATAGTCCCGCCATCGGTCCCTTTCTTTGGGTTGTCATGCTAAGCATGATCATGAAACCTCAGCTCTAAAGTAAGAGCAAAATATTGAGGATTTTAGTTTGGGAGGCTAGTTACTAGCCCTCGGTAGTGTTCGGCGACAGTCGAGGTCAAGCCGTAAACATTTCGGACAATGTTATGAATGGCCGTCATTTAACACAGTCATCGGATTGCTGACCATTTTACGCTTATTGTGACAGTCAGTTTTCGGCTTTCTCCACTGAGGTGCTTAACCATGTGAGCTGGAAGCATAATCGAAGTGGTTCTCCCTTTGCACACCTAGATGAACAAGGCGGAACGTAGGAGGCAAGCGCAGGAGCCGGGCAACCCAACTATTGACCGAAGACACAATTCGAAACCAATGCATATATAGTGAGATCCGAGAATGTTTTTGCCGAATCTATAAAGGTGTCCGGCATTGCACTGTGAGACTTGTGCTAGAAACACACAAGTAGTTTAAAAGTGCCAAAAGCTTGAAAAACAAAAAAAACGTCAGTAAAAACATGACGTCCGAACAAGATCAAGTGTTCGGTGCCAATCTGAAAATTGGAAGAGAAAGAAGAAATGTGCTTCTATCGTGTTTTGACAACGACCAAGAAGAAAACACATTTACAGCTCATATATAAATTTTAAGAGCCCCCAAGTGACTTGGGTAAGAATTTTATGTATAATGATTGTGTGTACCGAAGTACTTATATCATATTTCTGTTCACCCGAACTTTAAACGTGTCTTAACCGACCGTCGGCTTCTCCCTCTTCGGCCAAGGGCCGAAAAGTGTCATGTACTCCACCTGTCGAGAGTATCGATAGTGTTTCCGATGACCAGGCAATCAGGCCATAAGGCTGTAACAGACAAAGCGCGCTCAGTGAACTTATGCTATATTACTAACAAAGTGTAAGAAGCATCTTCGAAGAAAATAGTACCCCCACCGATACCTTTCTTCGGTGCTCATTATTACTATGAGACTTGTGCAATAGATTTTTTGTACTCATGAGTTCCGTTATGTGCCGACCATGATTGAAAACAATAAGAGTGCTAGCTTTCCGCTTCACCCAGTCTGAGGTCAGAGCTCGGAGGACCTGGTCGTGACAATCGCAGAGGTGCTCCCTTTACTCCCTAGCCGAACAATCAGGAACGTAGGGGTAAGCACAGGAGCCAGGCAACCCAGCTTGCAAATCGCTTAAGTCAATATGGTGCATATTGTGGCGTAATACACGAACAAGGAACAAAGCCGTACAAGTATAATCATATGCAAGAGGAGAAAGCTTCATGAAGGAAGCCCCCAAGTAAACGGGGTATTTGAATTTGCATGTCACAAACAAAGTTTTGACAAGGAGATTTTTTATAAGCAATTTTTTTCCAAAAAAGTATAATGCTTGGTCGAACCGGACACAAGTTAAAAATTAAAACTTTGAGCATGAAAGCGACTTAGCTGATTAATGTGTTCGGCATTGATGACGCGGTCCGAGCTTGATGCGGGACAAGGTTCCATCCCCCAAGCCGGTCCCGAGGTGGCGGAGCGGAGAGCTCGACACGCCGAAGTGGTGACATAGCACGGTCAATGCAGGCCGGCAGAGTGATGCCAAAGTCCCCGACATGGGGTAATGAAGTGTCGACGAAGCCCCCCATCTAGCCGAGGTGGCGTGGTATGTCAATACGCCGAGTTGACGATACTGCCCAACCCGGATCATTTTCATGTGCACAAAAAGTGATGCAAACCGGAGATAATAGTATAAAAAAATCGTTGCATAATAAATAATTTATGCAAAGTGAGTAATAAAAGAAATATGGCCTGGCGCCGAAGTCAATGTCGATGTAGGGCGTCGGCGTGATGCGGTAAGGGCGTGGCAAAGCCTGAATTCACAGGTCGGTCCGAGTTCCGGATGCGGCGTTCGCCGGACTATGTACGGAGACTGGCCGAACCACCATGCGACCGTCGTTAATGCAGCCATCATTTGATAGACCTGTGCACAGATGATGGACAAATCAGAGTAATAATTCCTTGGAAAAATAAACCCAAAAAAGAAAAAAATACTAGGATTAATAGCACCTGGTTTATTGTTATAGCAATCCGAAGAAAGGTGATTCCCAAAATTGGGACTCGATCCGCACACCCATTGCCTGATGGGCGATAAAGCGGCGGCATGGCGATGCTGGTAAAGGTTGGCTCACCGAGGCAAAGCCCTCGGTCCAGCTAATGTGACGGAGCTGGTCGGCTAGTGACGCCGAAGTCTCCAGAGTAGGTTGATGAAGAGATGGCGAAGTCCCCGGTCCAGCTGAGATGTCGAAGCCTCGATGTCAGCCGATGAGTCGAAGTAGGTTGGCGTGATGGACACCGGCTTGAAGAAGCAATAGTGTGACCTTGCCGATGCAGGTCGTGACGTGGTCGATGCCGGCTTGATGAAGTGAACGTGCGGTGATGCCAGTGTGCCCTCTCCGTGTAATCCATGGGGCGGTGATGTTGGTGATGATTTATCCTTCGCGATGCCGAACTCTTATTCGGCTTGCCGAGATGATGATCCGAAGAAGTTGAGCTCGGCTCAGCAAAGCGACGACGTGTCTAGCACAGGTCGGCGGCCTTGGAGCAATATTGCCGGACTTAGAAGAAAATTGCTTTTAAAAAGGTTGTCAAATATCACGTTCATAAAGAAACATGAATTCGGGTCGGATTCATATTCGCGCAAGAAACAGATCTGAAAAGTGATGCACTAATCGGAAGGTTCCCGGAGTTTGGACGGTCGGATCGAGCTGAAATTTTGAGGGGTGGTAGATATGGGAATTCCGCAGCATATGAACGGTTGGATCTTCCAAAGGACTTCCGAGCTGGGCTCTGGAGACCACGCCCTAAACTCGTCCAAATTCCCATATGGATTTGACAAGGCTCTGGTATATCGTATATTGTCAAAGATACCTCCATCGGAACTCGAGAAATTTTCCAGGGTTGTTGTAGACTCGATTCCGCACAATTCCATCAAAGCGATCGTTAAAACGACACTTGAGGAGGCGGTGGCGGCGGATACGCGTTCGCTGTCCGGAAAAACAGCACGGTCACCGGAGGGCAATGTTGACGTTGAGCCCCCGAGCTCCATGGACGATTCCTCCATGATCTTGATAGAGATCAGAGTTTGTGTTGATGAAGGTCCTCATCCGAACATGACGATCGGAGGCAGGGGACAGTCCTTGGTCAAGCCAAGGTGACCAGTCGAGTCGGTGATGAAGATGTTGACGTCGCAGTTAATCTGCGGACGAGCCATCGATCCTTTTGCCGATCACACAGCGGAACTCTCAATGAAAGCAACAATGTCAGTGTCAAAACCGGTGGATCTCGGGTAGGGGGTCCCGAACTGTGCGTCTAAGGCGGATGGTAACAGGAGGCAGGGGACACAATGTTTTACACAGGTTCGGGCCCTCTTGATGGAGGTAAAACCCTACGTCCTGATTGATTAATATTGATGATATGAGTAGTACAAGAGTAGATCTACCATGAGATCGGAGAGGCTAAACCCTAGAAGCTAGCCTATGGTATGATTGTATGTATCTCTATCGACTAGCCTGGCCTCGGTTTATATAATGCACCAGAGGCCTAGGATAACAAGAGTCCTAGCCGAATACGCCGGTGGGGAGAAGTCCTTGTCTTGATCGCCAAGTCTTGTGGAATCTTCCTTGTATGCGGCAGCTGTCTGAACTGGTCCATGAGTATACGGCCATGGGGGTCCTCGGCCCAATCTAATAGATCGGGAGATGACGTGGTGAGTACCCCCTGGTCCAGGACACCGTCAATGACCAAACTATATGATTTTGTAAGGTTGAACTTTCTTTTGCCATGTTATTTTGAGAAGACATAATTGCTTAGTTAGTATGCTTGAAGTATTATTATTTTTATGTCAATATTAAAATTTTGTCTTGAATCTCTCAGATCTGAATATTCATGTCACAATAAAGAAAATTACATTGAGAATTATGCTAGGTAGCATTCCACATCAAAAATTCTGTTTTTATCATTTGCCTACTCGAGGACGAGCAGGAATTAAGCTTGGGGATGCTTGATACGTCTCCAACGTATCTATAATTTTTGATTGTTCCATGCTATTATATTATCTGTTTTGGATGTTTAATGGGCTTATTTATACACTTTTATATTATTTTTGGGACTAACCTACTAACCCAAGGCCCAGTGCAAATTGTTATTTTTTTTTGCCTATTTCAGTGTTTCGCAGAAAAGGAATATCAAACGGAATCCAAACGGAATGAAACATTCGAGAGAGTTACTTTTGGAACAAACGTGATCTAGGGGACTTGGAGTAGACGTCAAGAAAGAAGCGAGGCGACCATGAGGCAGGGAGGCGCGCCTGCCCCCTGGGCGCACCCCCCACCCTCGTGGGCACCTCGTAGCTCCACCAACCTACTTCTTCCTCCTATATATATATATCCATATACCCCAAAAACATCCAGAAGCACCATGAAACCCTATTTCCACCGCTGCAACCTTCTGTACCCAAGAGATCCCATCTTGGGGCCTTTTTCGGAGCTCCGCCGGAGGGGGAATCGATCATGGAGGGCTTCTACATCAACACCATAGCCTATCCGATGATGTGTGAGTAGTTTACCACATACCTTCGGGTCCATAGTTATTAGCTAGATGGCTTCTTCTCTCTCTTTGGATCTTAATACAATGTTCTCCTCGATCTTCTTGGAGATATATTCGATGTAACTCCTTTTGCGGTGTGTTTGTCGAGATCCAATGAATTGTGGGTTTAGGATCAAGTTTATCTATGAACAATATTTGATTCTTCTCTGAAATCTTTTATGTATGATTGGTTATCTTTGCAAGTCTCTTTGAATTATCAGTTTGGTTTGGCCTACTAGATTGATCTTTCTTGCAATAGGAGAAGTGCTTAGCTTTGGGTTCAATCTTGCGGTGTCCTTTCCTAGTGACAGCAGGGGCAACAAGACACGTATTGTATTGTTGCCATCGAGGATAAAAAGATGGGGTTTATATCATATTGCTTGAGTTTATCCCTCTACAGCATGTCATCTTGCTTAATGCGTTACTCTGTTCTTATGAACTTAATACTCTAGATGCATGTCGGATAACAGTCAACGTGTGAAGTAATAGTAGTAGATGCAGAATCGTTTCGGTCTACTTGTCGCGGATGTGATGCCTATATACATGATCATGCCTAGATATTCTCATAATTATGCACTTTTCTATTAATTGCTCGACAGTAATTTGTTCACCCACCGTAATACTTATGCTATCTTGAGATAAGCCACTAGTGAAACCTATGACCTCGGGTCTATTTTCCATCATATAAGTTTCCAATCTATTTTTACTTTGCAATCTTTACTTTTATTCTATATCATTAAAATACCAAAAAAATTATTATCTCTATCAGATCTCACTTTTGCAAGTGTCCGTGAAGGGATTGACAACCCCTTTATCGCGTTGGTTGCAAGGTTCTTATTTGTTTGTGTAGGTACGAGGTGACTTGCGTGTAGTCTCCTACTGGATTGATACCTTGGTTCTCAAAAACTAAGGGAAATACTTACGTTACTTTACCGCATCACCCTTTCCTCTTCAAGGGGAAACCAACGCAGTGCTCAAGAGGTAGTAGGGTTGGATGCGGAGGAAGGCCTCACACACGACAATGAATGCCGGGATGTTGAGGAAAGAGTTCGGGGCTAGATCATGGAAATCTAGCCCATAATAGAACATAAGCCCGTGGACGAAAGGGTGGAGAGGAAACCCTAGCCCGCGGACGAAATGGGGGATGAAGACCACCCTCTCGTTGGGCTTCGGGGTGGGAATGATTTGCCCCTTCGCTGGAAGCCGGTGGGCGATTCCTTTTGCCAGATACCCGCCCCCCGAAGCTTGGTGATGTCCTTCTCCCTAACGGAGGAGGCCATCCACTTGCCTTGCCCTCCAGATCCGGACATGGTTGAGTGCTTCCTTGGGGCGGAAAGAATGAGGACTTGGGCGCTGGAGCTCAAGAATGGAAGGGCAGAGGGAGAGAGAAGGCATGGGTGAAGAAAAGGGAATCCTTATCTCCTTATAAAGGTAGTGAATATCAAAGCACCTCCCCACTCGCCTTAAAACTCGCCTATTCCCAAGGGCTATGTAAACGTCACGGTTAGATTACCCACGCCCGTATTGATGATAATCCCGCAATAAGGGGACATGATCTCTGCTTTGACAAGATGTGCCAATGAAAATCGCGTCTCGAAACATGGAACGGCAGACGGAAAATGGTTTGAAATGATGACCAAGCAGACGTGATGTCACATTACAAAAAGTTGTCAGCGGATTGGACTCATGCAATATTATACTCTCTGCGGTTGTGCGTGGTACTTGTGTTGCAGATCCGGACACATTCGTCACGATCGAAGACTATCTTGGAGTATTCGGAAAGGGGAACCCGCTTTGCAATGCCGAAGATAATCTACGTGCAGGATACCTCATCATTGAAGCCTGGTTTAGGGGCTACTGAGGGAGTCCTGGACTAAGGGGTCCTCGGGCGTCCGACCTATTGGACATGGGCCGGACTGATGGGCTGCGAAGATACAAAGACCGAAGACTCTACCCGTGTCCGGATGGGACTCTCCTTGGCGTAGAAGGCAAGCTTGGCATCCAAATATGAAGATTTCTTTCTCTGTAACCGACCTTATGTAACCCTAGATCCCTCCGGTGTCTATATAAATCGGAGGGTTAGGTCCGTAGACATATATCCTCATAATCATAGTCAGACAGGCTAGACTTTTAGGGTTTAGCCATTACAATCTCGTAGTAGATCAACTCTTGTAATACTCGTATTCATCAAGATCAATCAAGCAGGAAGTAGGGTATTACCTCCATAGAGAGGGCCCGAACCTGGGTAAACATTGTGTCCCCTGTCTCCTATTACCATCGACCTTAGACGCACAGTTCAGGACCCCCTACCCGAGATCCATCGGTTGTGACACCGACAATGGTGCCTCCTTGTTTGGGGAGCAGCTTGCTGGGATTGTCGGTTCGGCATGGCAAAAATGCATGGACTGATGGACTGATGTTGTTTTGGATTCGGGCATGTAAAACCTAAGCATATTTGCCTCTTCTTGGTTGTGATCGAGGATGCAATCCGGCGCGGCTGTGATCCGGTGTGTTGTGTGGATCAACGTACACTTGAATTTGAATTTACTTGTGTACATATACATGATATGGTTGGATGGCGGCCTCCAGCATCCATGTCCACGAACTAGTTCCCCCCGTCTGTGGACGAGTGCAAAAGGAAATTTGCAGGTCGCCATTAGAGATGCCCTAACCGAGCCCCTGAAACTGGTCTTATACCTTTGTCTATCACCCAAACTCAACCCATATTTAGGACATATATGATATGGAACGTTCGGTCATGCTAACGGGAGGGATCCATCCCAAGTCTGTTAAAACTGTTTCCGACCTACCCTACTCCTCTCGTATTTTCTGCCTCGCCCGCACGGTCGCCATTGTGGCTTCGCTGCCACCCTAGCTATGTCATCGTACCCAACCAACACCGCCGCTACCGAAGGCCCCAACCCACAACACCGTCGGTGCCACCATCAAACAAGGTCGCTACTTACTCCCACTGGAATTGTTGGGATTCTCTCAAGTGTAAGGGTGAAGCAGAACTGTAGCAAGTATTTCCTTCAGTTAGAGAATCAAGGTTATCAATCCAGTAGGAGCCTCCCAAGCTAACAAGGCCAACATCACATACACACCGAATACACACACTAGCCCCAAGCATGGTAAGAGGATTGTCAATCTCCTTGTCTTGCTTGTTACATGATTAAACTGTCACTACAAAACGGTGGCTATTTTGCGACGTTTTACTTGAGTAACATAAAACCGTTTTTTGTCACCAAAAATAATCTCGTGACATTTTCTGACCATCACCCCCACCGCCACTGAAGTGTCATCACAAAAAAAAATCTTGACGATACCACTTTTTCCGTCATGTAAGACCGCGTCTTCGGTGATGAAGTAGAATTTGTCGCCGAAAACTATATTCTGTGACGATAAAAAATGTCACAAGGACTATCGTCGTATATCACATCCCCGTCTCTCATCGTATTTTGCGGTGACAATACATCAGTCACTAACAACCGACCCACCATGTTTGACCAGTCAACATTTCTGACATAGGTGGCAGAAGATGCTGACGTGGCAACTTACAGCTAGGCCCAGTCAAGGTTTTATCACCGACGGTGCCCGTTAGTAACAACCAGATTTGATCGGTCAAAGATCCTGACACGTGGGTGAAGGAAATATGCCCTAGAGGAAATAATAAAGTTGTTATTTTATATTTCCTTATTCATGATAAAGATTATTCATGCTAGAATTGTATTGACCGGAAACCTTAATACATGTGTGAATACATAAACAAACACCATGCCCCTAGTGAGCCTCTACTAGACTAGCTCGTTGATCAAAGATGGTTAAGGTTTCCGAACCATGGACATGAGTTGTCATTTGATAACGGGATCACATCATTAGGAGAATGATGTGATGGACAAGCCCCATCCGTTAGCTTAGCATAATGATCATTCAGTTTTATTGCTATTGCTTTCTTCATGTCAAATACATATTCCTTCTACTATGAGATTATGCAACTCCCGGATACAGGAAGAATGCCTTGTGTGCTACCAAATGTCATAACATAACTGGGTGATTATAAAGATGCTCTACAGGTATCTCCGAAGGTGTTTGTTGAGTTGACATAGATCGAGATTAGGATTTGTCACTCCGAGTTTTGGAGAGGTATCTCTGGGCCCTCTCGGTAATACACATCATAAGCTTGCAAGCAAATGACTAAGGAGTTAGTCACGAGGTGATGTATTATGGAACGAGTAAAGAGACTTGCAGGTAACGAGATTGAACTAGGTATGAAGATACCGACGAGCAAATCTCGGGCAAGTAACATATCGATGGACAAAGGGAATTACATATGTTGTCATAATGGTTCAACCGATAAAGATCTCCATAGAATATGTAGGAGCCAATATGGGCATCCAGGTTCCGCTATTGGTTATTGACCGGAGAGGTGTCTCGGTCATGTCTACATAGTTCTCGAACCCGTAGGGTCCGCACGCTTAATGTTCGATGACAATATAGTATTATATGAGTTATGTGATTTGGTGACCGAATGTTGTTCGGGGTCCCAGATGAGATCACAAATATGACGAGGAGTCTCGAAATGGTCAAGAGGTAAAGATTGATATATAGGACGATAGTATTCGTACACCGGAAGTTTTTCGAGGGGTACCGGGTACTTATCGTGTCATCGGAAGGGGTTCCGGGCACCCCCGGGAAAAGATATAGGCCTTATGGGCCAAGAGGGGAAACGCACCAGCCACAAAGGGCTGGTGCGCCCCCCATATGGGTCGGCCTAGGAGGAGAAGGAAAGAGGGGAAGGGAAAGGAAAGAGTGGAATAGGATTCCCCCTTCCTTCCCTCTCCCCCTTCTTTCCTTCCCCCTCCGACAAACATGGCAGGGGGGCGCGGCCAAGGGCACGAGCCCAAGTAGTATTCAGACCTACTTGGGGTGCCCCTTGGCCTCTCCCCTCTCCCTCCCACCTATATATATATATATATATATATATATATATATATATATATATATATATATATGAGGAGGGGGGCGCCTAGCACACCCCAGACAATTGCCTCGCCGTGTGCGGCGCCTCCCTCCACCGTTTACACCCCCAGTCATATTTTCGTAGTGCTTAGGCGAAGCCTTGCGGAGATCACTTCGCCATCACTGTCACCACGCCGTCGTGCTAACGAAACTCATCTACTACCTCGAGATCTTGCTGGATCAAGAAGATGAGGGACGTCACCGAGATGAACGTGTGTAGAATGCGGAGGTGCCGTGCGTTTGGTACTTGATCGGTTGAAGCGCGAATAAGTTCGACTACATCAACCGTGTTGTGAAATGCTTCTGCTTACGGTCTACGGGGGTATGTAGTCACACTCTCCCCTCACTGCTATGCATCTCCATGGATAGATCATTGCGTGTGCATAGAATTTTTTTTGTTTTCCATGCAACGATGCCAAAATTGGCATCATGAGCCAGGTCTATACGTAGATGATATGCACGAGTAGAACACAAAGAGTTGTGGGCGGTGTTAGTCATACTACTTACCACAACGTCTTATTTTGATTCGGCGGTATTGTGGGATGAAGCGGCCTGGACCAACCTTACATGTCCACGCACATGAGACCGTTTCCACCGACTGACATGCAACTAGTTTTGCATAAATTAAAGGTGGCTGGCGGGTGTCTGTTTCTCCTACTTTAGTAGAATCGAATTTGACTACGACTGGTCCTTGAAGAAGGTTAAAACAGCAAACTTGATGAATCACCGTTGTGGTTTTTGCCGTAGGTAAGAATGGTTCTTGCTAGAAGCCCGTAGCAGCCACGTAAAACTTGCAACAACAAATTTGAGGACGTCTAACTTGTTTTTGCAGGGTATGTTGTGATGTGATATGGTCAAGACATGATGTGATATATGTTATTTTATGAGACGATCATGTTTTGTAAGTTATCGGCAACCGGCAAGAGCCTTATGGTTGTCTCTTTATTGTGCGAAATGCAAACGCCACGTAATTGCTTTACTTTATCACTATGCGTTAGTGATAGTTGTAGAAGCAATAGTTGGCGAGACGACCACAATGCAACGATGGAGATCAAGGTGTCGAGCCGGTGATGATGGAGATCATGACGATGCTTTGGAGATGGAGATCAAAAGCATGAGATGATGATGACCATATCATGTCACATATTTTGATTGCATGTGATGTTTATCTTTTATGCATCTTATTTTGCTTAGTACGACGGTAGCATTATAAGATGATCCCTTCACTAAATTTCAAGGTAAAAGTGTTCTCCCTAAGTATACACCATTGCTACGGTTCGTCGTGTTGAGACACCGCGTGAGGATCGGGTGTGATAGACTCTACGTTCACATACAACAGGTGCAAGACAGTTTTGCACATGCGGAATACTTGGGTTAAACTTGACAAGCCTAGCATGTACAGACATGGCCTTGGAACACTGGAGACGAAAGGTCGAACGTGAATCGTATAGTAGATATGATCAACATTGAGATGTGCACCATTGATGACTACCCCAGCTCACGTGATGATCAGACATGGGTTAGTTGATTTGGATCACGTATCACTTAGATGACTTGAGGGATGTCTATTCAAGTGGGAGTTCTTCAGTAATATGATTATTTGAACTTAACTTATCATGAACTTAGTCCTGATAGTATTTGCAAATCTATGTTGTAGATCAATAGCTCGCAATATAGCTCTCTTATTTTTTGTTATGTTCCTAGATAAAAATAAGTTGAAAGATGATAGTAGCAATGATGCAGACTTGCTCCGTGATCTGAGAATTATCCTCATTGCTGCATAGAAGAATTATGTCCTTGATGCACCGCTAGGTGACAGGCCTATTGCAGGACCAGATGCAGACGTTATGAACGTTTGTCAAGCTCGATATGATGACCACTTAATAGTTTAGTGCGCCATGCTTTACGGCTTAGAATCGAGACTTCAAAAACGTTTTGAACGCCACGGAGCATATGATATGTTCTAAGAGCTGAAATTGGTATTTCAGACTCATGACCGTGTCGAGAGGTATGAGACCCCTGACAAGTACTTTGCCTACAAGATGGAGGAGAATATCTAAAGCAGTGAGCATGTGCTCAGAATGTCTGGTACTACAATCGCTTGAATCAAGTGGGAGTTAATCTACCAGATAAGATATTGTCTGACAAAGTTCTCTAGTCACTATCACCAAGCTACTAGAACTTCGTGATGAACTATGTGTTGGGAAACATAGCATGAATTTTAAAATTTTTCCTACGCTCACGCAAGATCTATCTAGGAGATGCATAGCAATGAGAGGGGGAGAGTGTGTCCACGTACCCTCGTAGATCGAAAACAGAAGCATTTGACAACGCGGTTGATGTAGTCGAACTTCTTCTCGTTCCGACCGATCAAGCACCGAACGTCCGACACCTCCGAGTTCT
Source organism: Triticum urartu (assembly GCF_003073215.2). Classification (NCBI taxonomy): domain Eukaryota; kingdom Viridiplantae; phylum Streptophyta; class Magnoliopsida; order Poales; family Poaceae; genus Triticum; species Triticum urartu. The sequence continues at coordinate 480,685,242 of NC_053027.1, forward strand.
GTACACGTTCAGCTCAATGATGTCCCTCGAACTCTTGATCCAGCAAAGTGTTGAGGGAGAGTTTCGTCAGCACGACGGTGTGGCGACGGTGATGGTGAAGTGATCCGCGGAGGGCTTCGCCTAAGCACTACGTGAATATGACCAGAGGCGTAAACTATGGAGGGGGCGCCGAACACGGCTAATAGATGTTTGTGTGTGTTCTAGCGGTGCCCCCCCTCATATATATAGGTTGGAGGGGAGGAGAGGCAGCCAAGGGGGCGCCCCAAGTAGGAGGAATCCTACTTGGGCGCCTCCCAATTCGGCCTCCCCCTTCCATATTCATCCGAAGGGGGAATGCAGGAGTAGGGAGGAGGGAAGGAAGGGGGAGGCCGAATCCCTCCCCTTCCTTTCTCTCTTTCCCTCTTTCCTTCCCCTCCTAATTAGGCCTACATGGGGCGCACCAGCCCCTTAGGGGCTGGTCTGTCCCCTTCTTGGCCCATTAGGCCCATGTAGTTGCCGGGGGGGGGGGTGCCCAGAACCCCTTCCGGTGACCCGATTTGTACCTTTATCGTCTGATGTCCGAATATCATCGGCCTATATATATATATGAATATTTACCTCTTGACCATTTCGAGACTCCTCGTCATGTCCGTGATCTCATACGGGACTCCGAACAACATTTGGTCACCAAATCACATAACTCATATAATACAAAATCGTCATCGAGCATTAAGTGTGAGGACCCTACGGGTTCGAGAACTATGTAGACATGAACAAGACACCTCTCCGGTCAATAACCAATAGCGGTACCTGGATGCTCATATTGGTTCCCACATATTCTACAAAGATCTTTATCGGTCGTACTGTAATGACAACATACGTTATTCCCTTTGTCATCGGTATGTTACTTGCCCGACATTCGATCGTCGGTATCTTCATACCTAGTTCAATGTTGTTACAGGAAAGACTCTTTACTCGTTTCGTAATACATCATCCCGCAACTAACTCATTAGTCACATTGCTTGCAAGGCTTATTATGATGTGCATTACCGAGAGGGCCCAGAGATACCTCTCTGATATTCAGAGTGACAAATCCTAATCTTGATCTATGCCAACCCAATAAACACCTTCGGAGATACCTAAAAATCATATTTATAATCACCCAGTTATGTTGTGATGTTTGATAGCACACAAGGTATTCCTTCGGTATCTGGGAGTTGCATAATCTCATAGTCAAGGGAATATGTATATGACATGAAGAAAGCAATAGCAATAAAACTTAACGATCATTATGCTAAGCTAACGGATGGGTCTTGTCCATCACATCATTCTCCTAATGATGTGGTCCCGTTCATCAAATGACAACACATGTCCATGGCTAGGAAACTTAACCATCTTTGATTAACGAGCTAGTCTAGTAGAGGCTTACTAGGGACATTGTGTTTTGTCTATGTATCCACACATGTATCAAGTTTCCGGTTAATACAATTCTAGCATGAATAATAAACATTTATCATGATATAAGGAAATATAAAATAACAACTTTATTATTGCCTCTAGGGCATATTTCCTTCAGTCTCCCACTTGCACTAGAGTCAATAATCTAGTTCACATCACCATGTGATTTAACACCAATAGTTCACATCTTTATGTGATTAACACCCATAGTTCACATCGCCATGTGACCAACACCCGAAGGGTTTACTAGAGTCAATAATCTAGTTCACATCTCTATGTGATTAACACCCAAAGAGTACTAAGGTGTGATCATGTTTTGCTTGTGAGAGAAGTTTAGTCAACGGGCCTGCCACATTCAGATCCGTATGTATTTTGCAAATTCCTATGTCTACAATGATCTGCGTGGAGCTACTCTAGCTAATTGCTCCCACTTTCAATATGTATCCAGATTGAGACTCATAGTCATCTAAATCCGTGTTAAAGCTTGCATCGACGTAACCCTTTACGACGAACTCTTTGTCACCTCCATCACCAAGAAACATTTCCTTAGTCCTCTTTAGGTACCTAATGATAATTTTGACCGATGTCCAGTGATCTACTCCCTTGCCAAACTCATGGCAAGGTACACAATAGGTCTGGTATACTGCATGGCACACTTTATAGAACCTATGGCTGAGGCATAGGGAATGACTTTCATTCTCTCTCTATCTTCTGCCATGGTCGGGTTTGAGTCTTACTCTACTTCATACCTTACAACTTAGGCAAGAACTCCTTCTTTGACTGATACATTTTGAACTCCTTCAAAATCTTATCAAGGTGCGCACTCATCGAAATTCTTATCAAGCGTCTTGATCTACCTCTATAGATCTTGATGCCCAATATGTAAGCAGCTTCACCGAGGTCTTTCTTTGAAAAACTCCTTTCAAACACTCCTTTATGCTTTCCAGAAAATTCTACATCATTTCCGATCAACAATATGTCATTCACACATACTTATCAGAAAGGCTGTAGTGCTCCCACTCACTTTCTTGTAAATACAGGCTTCACCGCAAGTCTGTATAAAACTATATGCTTTGATCAACTCATCAAAGCGTCTATTCCAACTCTAAGATGCTTGCACCAGTCCATAAATGGACCGCTGGAGCTTGCACATTTTGTTAGTACCTCTAGGATTGACAAAACCTTCTGGTTGTATCATATACAACTCTTCTTTAAGAAATCCATTACGGAATGCGGTTTTGACATCCATTTACTAGATTTCATAAAATGCAGCAATTTCTAACATGATTCGGACAGACTTAAGCATCACTACAAGTGAGAAAATCTCATCGTAGTCAACACCTTTGAACTTGTCGAAAACCTTTTGCGACAATTAGAGCTTTGTAGATAGTAACACTATCATCAGTGTCTGTCTTCCTCTTGAAGATCCATTTATTCTCAATGGCTTGCTTATCATTGGGAAGTCCACCAAATCCACACTTTGTTCTCATACATGTATCCTATCTCAGATTTCATGGCCTAAAGCCATCTGTCGGAATCTAGGCTCATCATAGTTTCTTCATATTTCGTAGGTTTGCCATGGTCTAATAACATGACTTCCAGGACAGGATTACCATACCACTGGTGCAGAATGTGCTCTGTTCAACCTACGAGGTCCAGTAGTAACTTGATCCGATGTTTCATGATCATCATCATTAGCTTCCTCTCTAGTTGCTGTAGGCATCACAGGAACGGATTTCACTGATGTGCTACTTTCCAATTTGAGAGAAGGTATAATTACCTCATCAAGTTCTACTTTCCTCCTAATGTCTACTATGCAACTTTATTCTTGTAGACACGTGTTGGGCCTCCAAGCGCAGAGTTTTGTAGGATAGTAGCAATTTTGCCTCAAGTGGATGACCTAAGGTTTATCAATCCGTGAGAGGTGTAGGATGAAGATGGTCTCTCTCAAACTACCCTGCAACCAAATACAAGAAATCTCTTGTGTCCCCAACACACCCAATACAATGGCAAATTGTATAGGTGCACTAGTTCAGCGAAGACATGGTGATAAAAGTGTAATATGGATGGTAGAAATATATTTTTATAATCTGAATAAATAAAAACAGCAAGGTAGAAAATAGTAATGAAAACGGTTTTTCAATGCTTAAAAACAAGGCCTAGGGTCCGTACTTTCACTAGTGCAATCTATCAACAGTGCTAACATAGTTGGATCATATGATTATCCCTCAAAGTGTAACGAAGAATCACTCCCCAGTTCCTATTAGCGTAGAACAAAAGATAGGAATTGTTTGTAGGGTATTAAACCATCTCAAAGCTATTCTTTCCGTTTGATCTATTCAAGAGTCCGTACTAAAATAACACAAAGCTATTGTTTCTGTTCGATCTATCCTAGAGTTCGTACTAGAATAACACCAAAGCAAATTCATATTCATAATACTCAATCCACACAGAGAACTATAAAGAGACCCCAAAGTTTCCATTGAAGAAAAGATATTAAAAATGTGCAGCAACCCCTATGCATAGATTACCCCAATATCACCGCGGGAATCCGCGAGTTGAATTCCATAACATATATCAAGTGAATCAATAAGATACCCCAATTGTCACCTCAAGTATTCATAACGCAAGACATATATCATGTGTTCTCATCTCTGAATATTCAATCTGACATGACAAAACTTCAAAGGGTAAAGATTCAATTCATCACAACAAGAGTATAGAGGGGAGAAACATCATATGATCCGACTATATTAACAAAGCCCATGATATAGATCATGAGAGAGAGAGATTTATCACATAGCTACTGGTACAAACCCTCAACCCGAAGGGTGGACTACTCCCTCCTCATTGTGGTGGTCGCCGGGATGATGAAGATGGCCACCGGAGATGATTCCCCCCCTCCGGCAGGGTGCCGGAACGGGTCTAGATTGGTTTTCGGTGGCTATGGAGCCCTGCGGCGGCGGAACTTCTGATCTAGGTTAACCCTGAAGGGTTTCAGAATATTTGGGAATTTATAGTCCAAAGAGGGGGTACGGGAGGCCACCGAGGTGGGCACAACCCACCTGGGGGCGCGAGGGGGCCCTGGCGCGCCCTGGTGGGTTGTGCCCCCCTCGGGGCACCCCCAAGTGTAGCTCTGGCCCATTGGGTTCCTTCTAGTCCAAAAATAATCTCCGTAAAGTTTCACGGTTGTCGTGGAATTGTCATGATAGATGTCCTAGTGAAAGGACTTAGTTGTGGAACCATGGTGACGAGGTTAGCTTAAAGGGGGTTAAACGGGACAAAGGACACGAGGAGTTTATACTGGTTCGACCCCTTGCGGCGAAGGCAAAGGCCTAATCCAGTTTGAGGTGGTATTGCTAGGGTTTTGATTACCAGGGAGCGAATACGCTTTGCCTAGCTTTCGATCTGTTGTTTCTTGCCCTAAGTCGCCGCCGGGTCATTCCTTTATATACATAGGTCAACGCCCAGCGGTTTACGGAGTCCCGACCGGCTCATAAACAACGTGTCCGGCTCGGTAACTAATTGCACATGCCTTATACTACAAGTTACATACATATGACGGTTTACAATTGTTTGGGCCTTAAGCCGCCTTCGGGCTCTGGGCCTTGTCATCTGTATAATAGACTACCGCCTTAAGCGTCCTCATGGGCTTTGTTTTGATAAATTGCCAGGGACTTAACCCGGCCCCTCCTGAGCGGGTTAACCCAATAGTTATATCCCGAACATTAGGCCCCAGGTTGATTTGAACTTGTTCATATCAATCTTCAACACTTAGAAAAATTCCTTCCTCATTATTTTTGCAAAATCTTAATACTCTCCATGACGCCATCTTCTAGGTTCTTGATAACCCGCCATGACGTCATCTGTCATTAATATTTGCACAAGGTCCAACTCTTAATAAATCTTCTCTTTAATGAATCTTCGAAAAACGCGCCATCTGTGCCTGTCATATCCATTTTTGGCCTCCTCGATCCCCGCGCATGTCACTTATCCGTTTGCCTTATAAATAGGGCTGGGGTCCCTTTCTCTTCTTCCCTTGTGCCTCTTTGTCTTTGTCTTCCACCTCGCGATGCCCTAGCCTTCAGGCTCTGCCGCCACCGTCGACCTTCGCTTCTGCTCCAACACTGGCCGCTGCATCAACCTGTTCAGATCAGATTTCTTCCGCACATCCCCACTGTTCAACTGCCCTAGTTAGTTCTCCTTCTTTGTTTTTTCGTAGATCTGCTAGGGTTTGAACGGAGTTCATCAAAGCTCGTCCTTGTTCTTGGTTGTAGCATTCATTTTTGACCCAAACTCGGTACTCCTCCTATACTGCGGTAGTCGTAGCAATCCCTTTTACTATTTAGAATATTTCCTCCGTATTAGAAACGAATCTGGACCATGAACTGCCCAAGCACTGATATTTTAGGTCTGAATATTTTTGTATTAACTAAAACACGGTAGATCCAAAATCATAGCATGAATCTGTGAGAACTGTTTTTCTCAGCACTTAGCAATTTTTCCATCTCCAGATCTGCCCTTTCAATATTCGTATGGCCGGCTTAACTCAAAAATAGTAACCCGCCAGGTATCGTTAGTCCCCTTGTAAGCCGCCAATGGTTCCTCGTAACTTTGCGATGCCAATCTCTGGCTTAGTGCCTATGCATGCTTCTTTTATCGTTTCCCTGTTAACCATAGGCCGGCTTAACCATGCAATATTGAACCGGCATAACCTTTCTTTCAGATCCTTGATAAGATGGCCAAGACATACACGTCTTGCAACTGGGTCAAATCCTGGGTTACCGAAGAAGATTTGAATAATTTTGTCGCCACTGGCGCTTTAGCCAAGAGGGCGATCATCCAATGGAGAGCTCCTACTGGGGAAGTTCCTCCTCAACCAAAAGATGGAGAGATAATCGTTTTTGCTGACCACTTGAGCCAAGGATTCAGTCCACCCGGCTCAAAGTTTTTCCGTGACGTACTGCACTTCCTCCAACTTCACCCCAAGACATCGGACCCAACTCTGTATCCAATATCTGCAACTTCCAAGTATTTTGCGAAGCTTATCTTCAAGAGGAGCCCACTATTGACTTATTCAGAGAATTTTTTATTACCTGAACCGCCAAACAGAATTCGTTGATGGGCCGTGTCAAGAACTTGGTGGAGTCTCTATTCAGAAGAGGAAGGATGTCAGCTTTCCCCATGCTAAACTGCATAGCCACCCCAAAGACTGGAACCAAACTTGATTTTACCGTCAAGATACAACCCCAGATGGTGAGAATCCTCTCCCGGGTTAACGTGAACACCGGCTTAGCAACACACATCCGCTCCCCCAGCGGCTCAGCTCGAGGGAAAGGGCCAAATACTCACCAGCCTTTTCAAAGCTCAGAGCCTTTATGGCAAATGGCTTAACGTGCGTCTACTTTTCCTGGTGCTGGATATCTTGGAGTATCTTGCCGTTAAGCCGCCGCCCCGGCTTAATGTGTGAATATACTAGTGACGTAAATCATCTTCAACGCCATTGTAACATTCAGCTGTCTGATGCGTGATACGTCTCCAATGTATCTATAATTTTTGATTGATCCATGCTATTATATTCTCTGTTTTGGATGTTAATGGGCTTTATTTTACACTTTTATATTATTTTTGGGACTAACCTATATCTCCCACGTGTTGGAGCATGACTTAGAGGCATAACCGCATGGTAGGCATGTCGCAAGAGGGGTAATCTTTACACATCCCATGTACTGAATAAAAAAGGGATAAAGAGTTGGCTTACAATTGCCACTTCACACAATACATAAATATAGCATTACATCATCCAGAATAAAATCAAGGTCCGACTATGAAACCAAAATAAAGAAAGACCACCCCTAATGGAAAAGATCCCGCCCCAACTGGGCTCCACTACTGATCGAAAGGAAACGAAACAACACAACGAACACGACCTTCAACGAGCCCCCTCTTAAGCTCAGCGGCATCATGTGCACTGGTATCAACGGCACCTGCAAGCTAGTTTTGGAAGTAATTTGTGAGTCACGGGGACTCAGCAATCTCACACCCGCGAGATCAAGACTATTTAAGCTTATGGGTAGGAAAGGGTAGTGAGGTGGAGCTGCAGCAAGCACTAAGCATATATGGTGGCTAACATATGCAAATAAGAGCGAGAAGAGAAGCAACGCAATGGTCATGAACTAGAAGTGATCAAGAAGTGATCCTGAAACTACTTACGTTCAAGCATAACACAAGAACTGTGTTCACTTCCTGGACTCCGCCGAGAAGATACCATCATGGCTACACACGCAGTTGATTCATTTTAAGTAAGTTAAGTGTCAAGTTCTCTACAACCGGACATTAACAAATTCCCATCTGCCCATAACTGCGGGCAAGACTTTCGAAAGTTCAAAACCCTGCAGGGGTGTCCCAACTTAGCCCATCACAAGCTCTCACGGTCAACGAAGGATATTCCTTCTCCTAGGAAGACCCGATCAGACTCGGAATCTCGGTTACAAGACATTTCGACAATGGTAAAACAAGACCAGCAAAGCCACCTGATGTGCCGACAATCCCGATAGGAGTCGCACGTATCTCGTTCTCAGGGCAACACCGGATGAGACTAGCTACGAGTAAAACCAAACCTCAAGTTTCCCCGAGGTGGCCCCGCAGGCAGCTCGGTTCGGACCAACACTTAGAGAAGCACTGGCCCGGGGGAGGGGGGGGGGGGGGGGTTAAAATAAAGATGACCCTTAGGTTGGCCGACCCAAGGGAAGGGTAATAGGTTTTTAGGCAAATGTAAAACCAAGGTTGGGCCTTGCTGGAGGAGTTTTATTCAAAGCGAACTGTCAAGGGGTTCCCATAACACCCAACCGCATAAGGAACGCAAAATCAAGGAACATAACACCGGTATGACGAAAACTAGGGCGACAAGAGTGGAACAAAACACCTGGCATAAGGCCGAGACTTCCACCCTTTACCAAGTATATAGATGCAATAATTAAGTAAGAGATATTGTGATATCCCCACATAACCATGTTCCAAACATGGAATAAACTACATCTTCACCTGGAACTAACAACGCCATAAGAGGGGTTGAGCAAAGCGGTAACATAGCCAAACAACGGTTTGCTAGGAAAGGAGGGTTAGAGTCTTGACATGGCAATATGGGAGGCATGATATAGCAAGTGGTAGGTAGCACGGCATAGAAATAGAGCGAACAACTAGCAAGCAAAGATAGAAGTGATTTCGAGGGTATGGTCATCTTGCCTGAGATCCCACAAGCAAGAAGAACGAGTCCATGAAGAAGACAGACGGACGTAGTCGAACGGATCCTCACAAACGCGACGTTATCGGAACCAACCTGAAGAAGCAACACCGGAAAGAAGCACACAACATAGTAAACAACCATCGCATAAGCATGGCATGATGCACAACCAAGTATGATGCATGTCCGGTTTAATGAGGCATGGCATGGCAAAGTGCACAAACAATACTACAAGTTAAGTGGAGCTCAATATGCAACGAGTTGCATATTGCCGGACACCACATTTGATTATTTAGTTCAATCTCGTTTATGTACCCAACAATATTAAATGTTCTTAAACATGGCAAGGGTTGGAGCAAAGTAAAACTACTTATCTAGGCAAGTTTAAATGAGGCCGGAACAACAAGCAATAAGTCTGGAAAATCCTCATGTGCATATTAATGGATTTGTTACTGTTCTGCCCTAAACACAATTTTAGGGTTGTTAAACATGCAAAGTGATGCCACCATGTTAAACTAGACATTTTTCTACCCCATTTACATATAAAGATTATTAAATTTGGAGCTACGGTTATTTAGTTATGAATTAAAGCATTTTAGCATGGCAATTAAGCAAATACATGCAAACAGCAGTCTAAAAATTTTATACATAGATGAAAGTGGCATATTATGAAACTACACAAAATTCTAAGCAATTTTCATATATAAATTATTTTAATATGATGCATGGTTTGTGAGTTATAATATGCATGATGTTGGAGGGCTTTTCTGCAAAACTGGTTTACACTGGATAATTAACAAATTCGTTTGGCATAAAAAAAGACTGGGCCGAAACACACTAGCCCAAAGTGGGGGGGGGGGGGGGCGCAGCGGAAGCTCACCATGGGCTGAGGCCCAGTTGGTGGAGGTACCGAGCGAGGCCGCTGGGCTAGGGCGCGGTCAACGCGAGCGCTACTTGTTGTCCCGTTCGCTACAACAAGTTGCGGGAAGCGCCTGGAGCAGAGCTCCAATGAGAGGGCAAAGGGCCGGCGAGGCGAGGGACTTGGCATGGAGCGGCGATAGGACATGCGGCGGCGGGCGTGCAGGGACGACCGGCGAGGAGCAGTTCCCGGTGGAGCCGCGAGGGGCTTGGGCGCGACGCGAGGCACGGAGCAGTTGGTGCGGGAAGCGATGATGGGCGCCGATGCAGGGCTGTGAGCTGCGGTCCCGAGGAGCATAGGGAGGCGCGGAGGTCGAAGAGGGGGATCCGGCACAGATGGAGCTCCGGTGCGAAATCCATGGAGGCCGACGCGCCTTGTTCTCCCTGTGAGAGAAAACAGAGGGAGGTGGAGAGAGTTACAGGAAGGAGAGAGGAAGGAGGGAACAGAAGGGGAAGGAGGAGACAGGAGGCTGGCCTGGCGATGCAGTAGGTGGCCGACGGCTGAAGTCCGGTTGCCTGCTCCGGCGAGGAGCTGCAGGCGCGAAGAGGAGTTCGGGCAGGGGGATCGGGTGCTGGTGATTGGATGGGGAAAACGAGGGAGGCAAGCACTGTGGTAGGTGGATCGAGAGGAGTGGCTGGTTGGTTCAGTGCCAAAATCGAGGAGGGGAAAGTGGTGGCTGCTGATTTGGATCGAGGGAGATCCTGAGGAAGAGGGAAGTACGTCGGGTGGCGGCGGAAGGGAAGGATGGATGTGACAAGCCTCAAAAACTAGGTATGACTGATATATATAGCATATAGATTTTTGGGTAGGGGCTACCTTGTCCCTCCGATCGTAATCGGACGGTCGAGAAAATATATGTTAGGAAGTCCAATTAACAAAACGGAGATGTTTTGTAGATGTTTGGGATGATCCAAACCCAACGGTGACGACTATCCAGGTCGGGTTCGGGACAGTTTCGGACGCGCGTGCGGGGAGGGCCGCGGGCTGACGAGAGAGGTTAGGTTGGGCTTGGCGGTAGGCAGTGGACTATGTAGACGGTCTCGAGCTGAGAGAAGAGAAGAGAGAGAGGCCGGCGACTGTTTTCGGAGACCGAAAACGTCCGACGTTAAACCGGCTATACTGCCGCTATAGTTATCCGTTGGGGCGTCAAACAGACTCCGAATGCGATGAAACTTGGTAGGCGGCCTACCTACAACAAAAAAAAACCGCATGCCAACTTTCAACCCATTCCGAGAACATTTTCCGGCCACTTATAAAATGATATTTCGGACGTGCCGCAGGCGCGTGCAAGTGTGTCTGGGCTCAGACCGGACAACGGAGGGAACTGGGGGAACCCGGACGGATGCACGTTTTGAAAACATGATGATGCAATACACATGATGACATGGCAATATGCAACACGCAAGTAAATGACATGGCAAAGACATCGAATAACTGGAAGACACCTGGCGCGTCAGTCTCGGGGCGTCACAACACTCCACCACTACAAGAGGATCTCGTCCCGAGATCTAGGATGGCACTGAAGGGTAAGCGGAAAAGGTAAGAAGAGGTAAAACAAAGTTGCTTCTTCGACAAACGAGTGAAACCACGAACCTTGAGAGGTTGAACAAATTGAAAGAAATAAAGAAAGAACACAACAGAGTTGAACGAATTTGAGAGCACTCCGGTAGAAAAGAGAAACAAGGAACATTACTAGAACCTTGTAGGTTGAAAGACATAAGAAAAGGGATTAGAATGGACAAGAAGTACAAGCAAGCACTCCGGTTGAAACGAGATGTACAAGGAACGATAAAGATCAATTACGACAACACTCCGGTTAGAAATGGAAGGTAAGAATATGAACTTGTCAAAATGAAAGCACTTGGATGAGACTCTGGTTAGAAGAGGAATGATAGACACAACACTCCGGTTAAAACAAGACAGGGAAGGAATAAGAATGATGTAATTTGGGCAGCACTCCGACTGTAAATGGAAAGAATTCAACATGAACTAGACAAAACAAGATGATGGGTCGAAGAGAGCAACATCACAATGCCTTCAGAGCGAATGTAAGAATGGAATCAAAAGAACGGAGGAGAAAACAACATCTTCTACCTCAAATGAGCTTGAAAAAGCATCTTTATGAGAAGGGTCGAACGGAGTGTTGGAAAAACCAACAACGAAAAGAGTAAGCTTGTAGTGGGCTTATAGTAAGCATCTCAAAACTGAGGTGAAATTCTGCCACCGAAAGCAATGATTGATCGGGAACAAAGAAGAGATGAAAACTTCTTCCACCAAGATGATAGAGAGATAACTTGAATCCTTGATAATCACCACAATAGCAACATTCCTTAGGGAAGGCTTTAGGTGAAATATGACACAAGATAACTCCAAAGAAGAGATTGGTGGATTAAAAATATCTCAATCTTGACAACATGGGAAATCATGAAACACAAACTCAAATTGTCAAGAGTGACATAACACCACCTCAAAAGATAAGATAGGAAGAACTGCACTTAGAAATGCAAGATGAAGAATGTTTGAACTCCTCTGAAAAGAATCTTGATGAGCACTACGAGAAGGAATTAAATCCTTGGTGAACCAACATGTAGAACCTCCATGAAGAACTCCGGTAACAAAAGGATGATAAAAAAAGAGAAGTTGAAAACACAAGGTGAAGCCTTGTAATGATATAAATGGATCTTCATGGTGATGAGAGCTTGGAACTCTGGGAAAAGAAAAAGATGAAACAATTGAAATCAAGAATTTTGATGAACCTCCGAAATAAGGAATTGAATTTACTCGATGAAACAAGAATAAGAATTACATTATGCTTATCCTTCACCAATTTAAATTGATGACAAGCAATGGATTTGGCATACTACTTATTCTTGTAGAAAGGATTAAGATAGATATAGCACAAACTTGAATAAGGTCTTGATGGAACCACCGGTGAGGTTTGGAAACAATGAATGAATTGATATGATAATGAAGGGAGAGAAATCTCGAACCGAACCACCGTAAGAATTGAAAATGGAAGAAGAAAAGTTAAAGCAACACCGGGAAGAATTAGAGAACGAATGAAGATACTTGAGGGGATTTAGATACAAGAGAACGAAGAGATCACGAGCTGATTATAGAATATTTGAATGATGCACCATTAAGATTTGGAGAACGAGAGCTAAAAGCTGAGAATGAATAAACCCGAAATGATGGCCTCCGGAGAACCAGACTGAAAAGACTCCTGAACTACTCCGGATGGGTGAAAAGAATTCTCACAATCGAAAACAATGATGAGAGGATGGCATAAAGCTAGAACCATGAACCTTTGGAAGAACGGGTAAGGATTTAAGAGGAACTCCTTTTCGGTCTTCGAATCCGAGAATGATGACGGAAAACACCACCATGATAATTGATGAGACACCCCGGGAGAATGAAAGTGAAGAGGTTGAGCCAACAATGAAAAGAGTTTGAAAGATCTTGGGGAAAGGCATTTGATTGATGATGATTCATTCTTACGTCAAACTTCGAAAAGAATTTAGGATAGCTCCGGGAAAATTAGAAGAGTCAGGTAAGATCCTGGGAAAAGACCTGTGGGTTAGGGCCCACTCAAGAGAAACACCGTTGAAATGATTTGAAGAGAGATTGCACCGGTTGAATTAAATGGCCAGAATGAGATAACAACCTCGAAAAGAGCTTGAACGAAAGCAGAGTGGAAACACGAATCTTCGAGATATCTTCAGCACTCCGGAACAATTGAATAGCAAGAGGTGAAAGATTAAGAGGTGCAACAACATGGGAAGGCATTTGAAACAATGGAAGGAATAAGATCAACACCAAAAACTTGAATTGAATCCACCGGAGAAGAAAAATAATTAAGAATGATGAACTTGAAGCTTTTGAGCATCTTCGTGAGAATCACCGGATAAGAACATTGACGGAAAATAATGGAGAGGCTTCCCATCAATAAGATGGATACTTGATTAAGAAATCCGAGTCCTTAAAAAAAAAGGGGGGGAGGGGGGGAAAACAAAGCCAACTTCGGAGGGATGAAACAAGTAACGTTGGGAAAACCGAGAGGCGATCTTGCAGATGTTGAAAACGATCGGATCCACTTGAAGAGAAACACGCCGGTTGAAAAGGATTGACATGACAATCTCGATTAACATGAAGGATTTGTATTCACATAGGAGTATGAGAACACCTGCTTAGGAAAGGTATGGAATCAACACTTGACTTCGAAGCAACTCGAATACCACAACTCAAAACAAAACAAAGGATTGGCTTGCAGAATAAGCCGGAAACAAACATAAGATAGACCACATGTCGTATCATGTGTCTGTTGGAAAGATATCCTACGATATACTTGAATTCCCACTTATAAACTCCCAAAACTTTCCGGTTATGCAATCAGGTGTTGGGGATACAGGGGAAGCATAATATCTCACCCAAACTAACAATACCTACATCCAGCTGTATCCATCCTTCAACACATAACCAAGAAACCTTCGGAAATCATTTACCTCAACCTTCGAAAAGCATCCGTTATACGAGTTATGGCAATACTCCTGAACTCCCGCCCTAGTATTGGGTGGCGTCGAGGTTATCACACCACCAACTGCATAAAAGAGATTTTCGATGTCGGCGAACTCAGGTATTCCAGAACTGCAACGATAAAATTGTGACGACAACACCTCGGAGCTCAACTCCCTGGGACACTGCCACAACTCCTAAATGTCAGGAGGCACCAAGAATAATGTTCTCATCACAAAACCATCGGAACGATTCCAAGATACCCGCGTGATCCTAATTTTTTTTCGTGAAATTTGAGAAGAGAAGAGTCAAAACTCTACGTCAGGAGGCCTCACCAGAGCGATGAAGGGACTGAGGAGTAAAAAGAATCCTACTCTCCGATATATATATATATATATATATAATCCTATAAGACTCAAAACATTTCTCTAGACTCAACAACGCCAACGATTCGATCAAGCAGGGGGCTCCTAAGTCGGGGAAGGCTCTGATTACCAACTTGTAACACCCACAATGCGGCTATATCTCCGACGTGTCGGAGCATGACTTAGAGGCATAACCGCATGGTAGGCATGTCGCAAGAGGGGTAATCTTTACACATCCCATGTACTAAATAAAAAAGGGATAAAGAGTTGGCTTACAATCGCCACTTCACACAATACATAAATATAGCATTACATCATCCAGAATACAATCAAGGTCCGACTACGGAACCAAAATGAAGAAAGACCACCCCTAATGCAAAAGATCCCCGATCGCCCCAACTGGGCTCCACTACTGATCGAAAGGAAACAAAACAACACAATGACCATGATCTTCAATGAGCTCCCTCTTGAGCTCAGCTGCATCATCTGCACTGGTATCAACGGCACCTGCAAGCTGGTTTTGGAAGTAATCTGTGAGTTGCGGGGACTCAGCAATCTCACACCCACGAGATCAAGACTATTTAAGCTTATGGGTAGGAAAGGGTAGTGAGGTGGAGTTGCAGCAAGCACTAAGCACATATGGTGGCTAACATACGCAAATAAGAGCGAGAAGAGAAGCAACACCACGGTCGTGAACTAGAAGTGATCAAGAAGTGATCCTGAAACAACTTACGTTCAAGCATAACACAAGAACCGTGTTCACTTCCCGGACTCCGCCGAGAAGAGACCATCACGGCTACACACGCGGTTGATTCATTTTAATTAAGTTAAGTGTCAAGTTCTCTCCAACCGGACATTAACAAATTCCCATCTGCCCATAACCGTGTGCACGACTTTCGAAAGTTCAAAACCCTGTAGGGGTGTCCCAACTTAGCCCATCACAAGCTCTCACGGTCAATGAAGGATATTCCTTCTCCCAGGAAGACCCGATCAGACTCGGAATCCCGGTTACAAGACATTTCGACAATGGTAAAACAAGACCAGCAAAGCCACCCGATGTGCTGACAATCCCGATAGGAGTCGCGCGTATCTCGTTCTCAGGGCAACACCGAATGAGACTAGATACGAGTAAAACCAAACCTCAAGTTTCCTCGAGGTGGCCCCGCAGGCAGCTCGGTTCTGACCAACACTTAGAGAAGCACTGGCCCGGGGGGGGGGGTTAAAATAAAGATGACCCTTGGGTTGGCAGACCCAAGGGAAGGGTAATAGGTTGTTAGGCAAATGTAAAACCAAGGTTGGGCCTTGCTGGAGGAGTTTTATTCAAAGCAAACTGTCAAGGGGTTCCCATAACACCCAACCGCGTAAGGAACGCAAAATCAAGGAACATAACACCGGTTTTGTGGAAACTAGGGTGGCAAGAGTGGAACAAAACACCAGGGATAAGGCCGAGCCTTCCACCCTTTACCAAGTATATAGATGCATTAATTAAATAAGAGATATTGTGATATCCCCACATAACCATGTTCCAAACATGGAACAAACTACATCTTCGCCTGCAACTAACAATGCTATAAGAGGGGCTGATCAAAGCGGTAATATAGCCAAACAACGGTTTGCTAGGAAAGGAGGGTTAGAGGCTTGACATGGCAATATGGGAGGCATGATATAGCAAGTGGTAGGTAGCGCGACATAGCAATAGAGCGAACAAATAGCAAGCAAAGATAGAAGTGATTTCGAGGGTATGGTCATTGAGGGAGTCCTGGATTAGGGGGTGTTCGGGTAGCCGGACTATACCTTCAGCCGGACTCCTGGACTATGAAGATACAAGATTGAAGACTTCGTCCCGTGTCCGGATGGGACTTTCCTTGGCGTGGAAGGCAAGCTTGGCGATACGGATATTCAAGATCTCCTACCATTGTAACCGACTTCATGTAACCCTAACCCTATCCGGTGTCTATATAAACCGGGGGGTTGTAGTCCGTAGGCAATCAACCCCATATACAACAATCATACCATAGGCTAGCTTCTAGGGTTTAGCCTCCTTGATCTCGTGGTAGATCTACTCTTGTACTACCCATATCATCAATATTAATCAAGCAGGACATAGGGTTTTACCTCCATCAAGAGGGCCTGAACCTGGGTAAAACATCGTGTTCCCTGCCTCCTGTTACCATCCGGCCTAGACGCAGAGTTCGGGACCCACTACCCGAGATCCGCCGGTTTTGACACCGACATTGGTGCTTTCATTGAGGGTTCCTCTGTGTCGTCGCCTTTAGGCCCGATGGCTCCTTTGATCATCAACAACGATGCGGTCTAGGGTGAGACTTTGCTCCCCGGACAGATCTTCGCTCTGCGGGCCAATTCACTCGGCCACCTGGAGTAGATCGAAAACTACGCCCCTGGCCATCAAGTCAGGTTTGGAAGCTTAAACTACACGGCTGACATCCGCGGAGACTTGATCTTCGACGTGCTCGAGCCACGGCCAAGCGCGCCGCACTATCTCGAGGGGCATGATCTAGCTCTGCCCCCGGATAGTGTCCTGGAGGCCGCACACGCATCGGTTCTGACCCCTAACTCGGAGCCTATTGCGCCAATCGAGGATGAGCGGTTGGACGTCACCTCGGGGGCTGCGATCCCAAAAGCGATCGAGCCGAACGCTAGCCCCGCACTCTGCACGACCCGTGACTCTGAGGATCCGGACTCATCCCCGGACTCCGAACCCCCTGCGCCCCTGCCAATCGAATCCGATTGGGAGCCGATAATGGAGTTCACCGCCGCAGACATCTTTCAGCATTCGCCTTTTGGCGACATCCTGAATTCTCTTAAGTCTCTCTCTTTATCAGGAGAGCCCTGGCCGGACTACGGTCAGCGAGGGTAGGATACGAACGATAAGGAAATTCAAAGCCCACCCACCACCCACTTTGTAGCCACTGTCAACGATCTAACCGACATGCTTGACTTCAGCTCCGAAGACATCGACGGCATGGACGACGATGTAGGAGACGAACAGGAACCAGCACCTGTAGGGCGCTGGAAGGCCACCTCGTCATATGACATATATATGGTGGATACTCCAAAAGATGGAGACGGCGATGGAACAGTGGGGGATGACGCCCCCAAGAAACTGGCAAAGCGCCGGCGTCAGCTGCGCCGCTCTAAATCCCGCCAAAGCAAAAACGGTGATTCCGGCACGGGAGATAATACTACCCCGGATAGCGCCGAAGAACACCCACCTCAGCAAGATTCGGCACAGGAAGATGGAGAAGCCAGCCCTCAAGAGAGAGCAGCAGACCGAGAGGTCGAGGATGATAACTATACGCCTCCCTCCGAAGACGAGGCAAGCCTCGATGACGACGAATTCGTCATACCATCAGACCCCGCCGAACAAGAGCGTTTTAAACGCAGGCTTTTAGCCACGGCAAGCAGCCTCAAGAAAAAGCAGCAACAACTTAGAGCTGCCCAAGATTTGCTAGCTGATAGATGGACTGAAGTCCTTGCGGCCGAAGAGTATGAACTCGAACGCCCCTCCAAGAGTTACCCGAAGCACAGGCCGCTACCCCGATCAAAGGAGGAAGCACGTACATCACCAGCGCATGACATGGCAGACCGGCCACCTCGCGGCCGCGACAGAGAGGCCTCTCGGCCCTCCACCCAAGCCATGCCCCAACGCCGCTCAACTAAGGCACGGGAAAGTGCGCCCGACCTACGAGACATACTGGAGGATAAGGCAAGACAAACAAGATCGATCTACGGATCGCGCAGGCGCCCTACGGCATGTGACAATGATCTTCACGCCGGATACAACAAATCCGGCCGGGTCGAACACAACAGACATAGCTCTTCCGAGCTGCGTCGTGATATAGCCCAGTACAGAGGCGCCGCACACCCGCTATGCTTCACAAATGAAGTAATGGATCAGAAAATCCCAGAGGGTTTCAAACCCGTAAACATCGAATCATACGATGGCACAACAGATCCGGCGGTATGGATCAAGGATTATCTCCTTCACATCCACATGGCACGCCACGATGATCTACACGCCATCAAATACCTCCCGCTCAAACTTAAAGGACCGGCCCGGCATTGGCTTAACAGCTTGCCAGCAGACTCAATCGGTTCTTGGGAGGACCTGGAAGCCGCATTCCTCGACAACTTCCAGGGCACTTACGTGCGACCGCCGGATGCCGACGACTTAAGCCACATAATTCAGCAGCCAGAGGAATCGGCCAGACAATTCTGGACACAGTTCCTAACAAAGAAAAACCAGATAGTCGACAGTCTGGACGCAGAGGCCCTAGCAGCCTTCAAGCATAACATCCGCGACGAGTGGCTTGCCCGGCACCTGGGACAGGAAAAGCCAAAATCCATGGCAACCCTCATGACACTCATGACCTGCTTTTGCGCGGGAGAAGACAGCTGGCTAGCTCGCAGTAACAACTTATCAAAGAACCTTGGTAATTCGGATACCAAGGACAAAAGTGGCAGGACACGTCGGAATAAGCAAAAACGCCGCGTTAACAGCGACAACAATGAAGACACGGCAGTCAATGCCGGATTCAAAGGCTATAAATCCGGTCAGCGGAAAAAGCCATTCAAAAAGAATACTCAGGGCCCGTCCAGTTTGGACCGAATACTCGATCGCTTGTGCCAGATACATGGCACCCCCGAAAGGCCAGCCAATCACACTAACAGGGATTGTTGGGTGTTCAAGCAGGCAGGCAAGTTAAGGGCCGAAAACAGAGACAAGGGGCTGCACAGCGACGACGAGGAGCCCAAGCCGCCGAACAACAATGGACAGAAGGGCTTTCCCCCACAAGTGCTGACGGTGAACATGATATACGCAACCCACATTCCCAAGCGGGAGCGGAAGCGTGCGCTACGGGACGTATACGCGATAGAGCCAGTCGCCCCAAAGTTCAACCCATGGTCCTCCTGCCCGATCACTTTTGATCGAAGGGACCATCCCACTAGCATCCGTCATGGCGGCTTCGCCGCATTGGTTCTCGACCCAATCATCAATGGATTTCATCTCACAAGAGTCCTCATGGATGGCGGCAGTAGCCTGAACCTGCTTTATCAGGATACAGTGCGGAAAATGGGCATAGATCCCTCAAGGATTAAGCCCACAAGAACGACCTTTAAAGGCGTTATACCAGGTGTAGAAGCCAACTGTACAGGCTCAGTAACACTTGACGTGGTCTTCGGATCCCCGGACAATTTCCGAAGCGAAGAGTTAATCTTCGATATAGTCCCGTTTCGCAGTGGCTATCACGCCCTGCTCGGACGAACCGCATTCGCAAAGTTCAATGCGGTGCCGCACTACGCATATCTCAAGCTCAAGATGCCAGGCCTTCGAGGAGTAATTACGGTCAACAGAAACACCGAACGCTCCCTCCGTACGGAGGAGCATATGGCGGCTCTCGCAATGGAGGTACAAAGTAGCCTTCTCAGGCATTTCTCCAGTCTGGCCATTAAAAAGTCAGACACTGCCAAGCGCGCCCGGGGTAACCCATAGCAGGACCGCCTGGCACACTCTGAGAAAGCATAGCAATGCGGCCCCAACCCCAGCTTTCATGACATAGCGAAACCAGTACCTCGCGTACATAAATACGCCCTTGAAATACCATGGGCACAGGGGAAGGGGCACAATAACGGCATGCCCAAAATACGGCTTAAAACGTACTAGGGGCTGCCGGATTCTTTTTTCAATTTTTTTTCTAACTTTCAGGACTCCATACTTCGGACGACCTGTTTGGCAATTCGACTGCCGCACAAACGATGCAAGATCCAGGGAGGCAGACAAGCCATGCCGCATTATGGAACCCCCAGATGGTCTCTATTACGAGCAGTATCCCTGTTTTGAATACAATTCCGCGGCCTGCCCCTGGCTAGGACATGTTAAATAGTCCAATATCTTTACCTTATAATACCACTTGTATCGTTCTGCTCTGACAGCAGCCTTTATATAAACAATGCATAGCTTTTGTCTATTTTCTGCATTACTCTCTTTTATATATGTTCATTAATGACATGTTGCACCCGTACACTGTGGTACGGCAAGTACGCCAGGGGCTTCAGTACCCTTTAATATGTGCGAGAAGTCCGTACACTTTCACAAGTGCGGCACCCCAAACTTATAGCACTATATGCATCGGCTCCGAATCATGATTTGGGTCAATAGTTGGGTTTGCCCGGCTCCTATGTTTTGGCGCCTTACGTTCCGCTATATCGGCTAAGGTAGCACTAGGAGAACCACTGCGATTGTGCCCCGGTTGAGCTGGGTTAAGCACCTCAGTGGAGAAAGCTAAAACTGACTGTCATGATGAGGCGAGAGACCGGTCGCTGTTTGAGAGGTTTTTCGAGTCCCTAAAGACTTATGCCGCTTCGAGCGAGGAGCCAGATTTGTCCGGCCAAGGCGTGGATAGCGCCCCGAACTCAGTCTTCCGAACTAGGGGCTTCGCCGAAATTTAAAATTATAAAGTTCTATGGCTAAGTGAGAGTGTTCAAGCATTATAGTCCGATTTCCTGGTTCGTTGTGCTGAGCGCCTCCCTCGAAGGACCCAACTATGGGAAAAAGAGCGCTCAGGTTTATCCCGAACACCCCAGCACTAGTGGCATGGGGGCAGAAGCCGAAGACTGGCCATCTCTCAATTTTTTGATAAACGGCCGCACAGAAAATAATATTTTAAATTCAACAAGCATTGCTTAAGCGCCTATGAACAAGTTTTCAGCGCACAGGATAAAAACGAGCGAGTTTATTCAAAAATTACATCCTTGGTACATTCATCCGCCACAAGGCGGGCACCCGCAAGAACATCCTTGTAATAGTTCTCGGGCTTGCGATGCTCCTTCCCCGGCGGCGGCCCGTCCTTCACAAGCTTCTCACCGTCCAGCTTACCCCAGTGCACGTTTGCACGGGCAAGGGCCCGACGGGCACCTTCGATGCAGACGGAGCGCTTGATGACCTCGAGCCTTGGACAGGCCTCCACCAGCCGCCGCACCAGCCCGAAGTAGCTCCCAGGCAGGGCCTCTCCGGGCCACAGCTGAACTATGAAGCCCTTCATGGCCTGTTCGGCCGCCTTGTGGAGCTCGACCAGCTGTTTCAGCTGGTCGCTCAAGGGCACAGGGTGTCCGGCCTCAACATACTGAGACCAGAAAACCTTCTCCATCGAGCTGCCCTCTTCAGCTCGGTAGAATGCGGCGGCGTCGGATATGCTACGGGGAAGATCTGCGAATGCCCCTGGAGAACTCCGGATTCGGGTAAGTAACAAGTAGTTTACTTTTATATTTCTGCTTTGCATAAAGAATGCCTTACCCGCTGCTATCTTCTTCATCTCCTCCAACTCTTGGAGGGCCTTTTGGGCTTCGGCCTTGGCAGACTTGGCAGTCTCAAGGGCCGTCGCGAGCTCGGACGCTTGGGTCTTTGACACAAGCTCCAAACTCTCATGTTTTTTCATGAGAGCCTGAAGCTCTTGCTGCACCTCGCTGACCTAAGCCCCAAGTTTCTCTCGCTCGGTGAGCTCCGCGGCCGTTTTCTTTTCGGCCTCGGACAGCGCCTGCTTGAGGGTCGCCACCTCAGTCGCCCCCTATAATAAGCAGTGCAATCCTGTTATTTTTTGCAATCACGCCTCTCTATAGGCACTTTTTCTATAAGGTATTTCCTACCTTCTTTCTCCTCGAGCTGCCGCTTGGCAAGGTCGAGCTCTTGCTCGGTCCGCTTGAGGTCCTGTTTCAGGACACCCACCTCCGCAGTCAGTGCGGCGGTGGATAGCAGCGAAGTCTGCACACGCATATTGACTCTTTATTATTAGACTCCTGCGAAATTTACTAGATCCTCTATTCGGCTTTTCTTTCCGAACGCCAAACAGAGCATCAGGGGCTACTGTCTATGCGGTACTATTTTTATATATTTTTACTTACCTCGAAGCCTGTTAGAAGGCTAGCGCAAGCGTCAGTCAGTCCGCTCTTGGCGGACTGAACCTTCTGGATCACCGTACTCATAATAGTACGGTGCTCCTCGTCGATGGAGGCGCCGTCAAGCACCTCCAGCAGATTGTCCGGCACCTCCGGTTGGACGGAGGCCGCCGGCTCAGAAGGCTTGCTCCTCTTGGAAGGAGTTTGCCTACCGCGGTCCGGAACTGTTGGAGATTCCGGCGCGGTGTCCGGCACAAAGCCGAACTTGGAGCCCTGGGGGGTCTTGTCCCCTTTACTCCTGGGGTCCGGGAGGTTGCCTTGCGGCTCCTCCAGGACCACCTCCTCCTGCCCCGGAGCTCATTGCGACGCCACTTCAGCGTCGTCCGCAGTGTGGGGGGAGACAGCGGGCGGAACTGAGTTCACGTCCGATGAGTCCAGGGAGCCGCCCGATGATTCGTCGAATTCGGCCTGGGGCAGACTGCATAATTACATTCGACATTAGGGAAAACTATGCAACAAAGGAACATCATGAGTTACTCTGGTATCCGAACACTTACGATTTCGCCGGACGCCTGGCCCTGTCCGGCCACTCCTCTTCGTCCTCGTCGGCGTCGGGGGCGTAGTCCGGCGGAGGGGTTTTCCTCTTCGTGGACCCTTCGGTCTCCCCTACTGGGGTGGCCTTCCTCTTCTTTCCTCCCCCCGCTGGAGGGGGAGAGGTTTCTTCTTCCTCCTCCTCGTCTTCACGAGAGGAGTGCGTCTCGGACTCGTCGGACGACGAGTCCGACACCACCACGTTACGGGCACTCTTTCAAGTCCTCGTGGTCTTCTTCTTCTTGGCCTTCTTCTCCGGCACCACATAAGGCGCCGGAACCAGCATCTTCACTAGTAGAGCTGGGGCTGGGTCTTCGGGCAAGGGAGCCGGACAGTTAATCGATCCGGACTGCGCCTGCCAAGCCTGTCAAAGGCGAGGGAGTTTAGATCCCCCATAGAGTCAAACTATGAAGAAACTTAACATCCTGTAAAAGGTGAAAATAGCTTACCTCGCTAGCGTGACGCTGCGACTGTATCCGCGGTCCTCGGAAGCGGATGTGGGAGCCTCGGAGCCTTTGGTTAGCACCTTCCAGACGTCTTCATACGTCGTGTCAAAGAGCCAGTTAAGGGTTTGGTGCTGCGCCGGGTCGAACTCCCACAGATCAAAGCCCCGTTGTTGACACGGGAGGATCCGGTGGACGAGCATAACCTGGACTACATTGACAAGCTTGATCGGCTTGCTCACCAGGGACTGGATGCATTTTTGCAATCTGGCCACCTCTTTTTCATCGCCCCACGATAGGCCTGTCTCTTTCCAGGACATAAGCCGCGTGGGGGGTCCGGATCGGAACTCGGGGGCTGCGATCCATTTCGGATCGCGCGGCTCGGTGATGTAAAACCACCATGATTGCCACCCCATCAGAGTCTCCACGAAGGAGCCCTCGAGCCATAGGACGTTGGCCATCTTGCCCGCCATGGCACCTCCGCACTCCGCCTGGCTGCCGCGCACCACCTTGGGCTTGACGTTGAAGGTCTTGAGCCAGAGGCCGAAATGGGGGCGGATGCGGAGGAAAGCCTCGCACACGATGATAAACGCCGAGATGTTGAGGACCAAGTTCGGGGCCAGATCGTGGAAATCCAGGCCATAGTAGAACATGAGCCCCCGGACAAATGGGTGGAGTGGGAAACCCAGTCCGCGGAGGAAGTGGGGAAGGAATACTACCCTCTCATGGGGCCTTGGGGTGGGGAGAAGCTGCCCTTCCTCGGGAAGCCGGTGCGCGATGTCCTTGGACAAGTATCCGGCCTTCCTTAGCTTTTTGACATGGCCCTCCATGACGGTGGAGACCATCCACTTGCCTCCCGCTCCGGACATTGCTGGAGGAGGTTGAGGTGGGAAGTGCGGGCTTGGGCGTTGGAGCTCCGGTGCGCAGGAGATGGATAGGCAAAGGAGGAAGAAGGCGTAGGTAAAAAGGTGGATCCTTGTCCCCTTATATGGGCGGATGCGGTTGTGCGTCCCCACCGGCCTAGTAAAACTCGCTTGCCTCCCAAGCGCCATGATAAGTGACGCGGTTGGGTTACCCACGTCCGTATTGACGAGAATCCCGTAAAAGGGGGGTACACGATCTCTGCTTTGACAAGACGTGCCAAGGAAACTGCCTCGCAAAACATGCTGAGGTGGAAAGGTGAAAACGATTCGAGCGAAGGACTTGGCTGTAGTGTGATGACGCACTGCGGAATACGTCGGTAGATTTGATTTGTGTCAATATTATTCTCTCTATGGCAATATGTGGAAACTTATTTTGCAGAGCCGGACACTACTTTTGGTGTTTACAATCTTCTATGAAGGACTTGGAGGAGGAACCCGCCTTGCAATGCCGAAGACAATTTGCGCACCGGACTCGTCGTCATTGAAGCCTGGTTCAGGGGCTACTGAGGGAGTCCTGGATTAGGGGGTGTTCGGGTAGCCGGACTATACCTTCAGCCAAACTCCTGGACTATGAAGATACAAGATTAAAGACTTCGTCCCGTGTCCGGATGGGACTTTCCTTGGCGTGGAAGGCAAGCTTGGCGATGCGGATATTCAAGATCTCCTACCATTGTAACCGACTTTATGTAACCCTAACCCTATCCGGTGTCTATATAAACCGGGGGGTTGTAGTCCGTAGGCAATCAACCCCATATACAACAATCATACCATAGGCTAGCTTCTAGGGTTTAGCCTCCTTGATCTCGTGGTAGATCTACTCTTGTACTACCCATATCATCAATATTAATCAAGCAGGACGTAGGGTTTTACCTCCATCAAGAGGGCCCGAACCTGGGTAAAACATCGTGTTCCCTGCCTCCTGTTACCATCCAGCCTAGACGCACAGTTCGGGACCCACTACCCGAGATCCGCCAGTTTTGACATCGACAGTCATCTTGCCCGAGATCCCGCAAGGAAGAAGAACGAGTCCATGAAGAAGACAAACGGACGTAGTCGAACAGATCCTCACAAACGCGACGTTATCGGAACCAACCCGAAGAAGCAACATCGGAAAGAAGCACACAACATAGTAAACAACCATCACATAAGCATGGCATGATGCACAACCAAGTATGATGCATGTCCAGTTTAATGAGGCATGGCATGGCAAAGTGCACAAACAATACTACAAGTTAAGTGGAGCTCAATATGC
Source organism: Triticum urartu (assembly GCF_003073215.2). NCBI lineage: Eukaryota > Viridiplantae > Streptophyta > Magnoliopsida > Poales > Poaceae > Triticum > Triticum urartu. Next base: position 480,710,841 of record NC_053027.1, read on the forward strand.
AACGAGTTGCATATTGCCGGACACCACATTTGATTATTTAGTTCAATCTCGTTTATGTACCCAACAATATTAAATGTTCTTAAACATGGCAAGGGTTGGAGCAAAGTAAAACTACCTATCTAGGCAAGTTCAAATGAGGCCGGAACAACAAGCAATAAGTCCGGAAAATCCTCATGTGCATATTAATGGATTTGGTACTGTTCTGCCCTAAACACAATTTTAGGGTTGTTAAACATGCAAATTGATGCCACCATGTTACACTAGACATTTTTCTACCCCATTTACATATAAAGATTATTAAATTTGGAGCTACGGTTATTTAGTTATGAATTAAAGCATTTTAGCATGGCAATTAAGCAAATATATGCAAACAACAGTCTAAACATTTTAGACAAAGATGAAAGTGGCATATTATGAAACTACACAAAATTCTAAGCATTTTTCATATATAAATTATTTTAATATGATGCATGGTTGGTGAGTTATAATATGCATGATGTTGGAGGGTGTCGGTGTCAAAACCGGCGGATCTCGGGTAGGGGGTCCCAAACTGTGCTCTAGGCCGGATGGTAACAGGAGGTGGGGGACACGAAGTTTTACCCAGGTTCGGGCCCTCTTGATGGAGGTAAAACCCTACGTCCTACTTGATTAATATTGATGATATGGGTAGTACAAGAGTAGATCTACCACGAGATCAGAGAGGCTAAACCCTAGAAGCTAGCCTATGGTATGATTGTATGTTGTGATTGTTGTCCTACGGACTAAAACCCTTCGGTTTATATAGAAACCGGAGAGGGTTAGGGTAACACAAGGTCGGTTACAAAGGAGGAGATATACTTATACGTATTGCCTAGCTTGCCTTCCACGCCAAGTAAAGTCCCATCCGGACACGAGATGAAGTCTTCAATCTTGTATCTTCATAGTCTAACAGTCCGACCAATGGAGATAGTCCGGCTATCCGGAGACCCCCTAATCCAGGACTCCCTCAGTAGCCCCCGAACCAGGCTTCAATGACGATGAGTCCGGCGCGCAGTATTGTCTTCGGCATTGCAAGGCGGGTTCCTCTCCAAATTCTGTGTACCTGTCGAAATAATGTCCGGTTTCTTGTGAATGTTTGTACTCCTCGGCTTCCACGCCCAATAATGGCCACTTTCCACATGTCGAGCGAATGTGAAGAGCCAGGGTGTTTTCATATTTACCCCCCTAGCTGTGTGAATGAGCCGCCTATTTAAAAAGACGAGGATTCAGATCCAAATCACACCATCCCCCCTTGGCGAGCCTTCATCGGAGCGCACCCGACAGAGATCCATTCCATCATGGCCGGTCGACATAGCTCCTCCTCTTGCACCCCTAGCTCCAAGCCGGGAGATTGGGAGAGATGTTCCATCCCGCACAGCAAATTGGTGATGCTTCAATCCAAGGGATTTCTTCCCCCCAGCGTACCTGGTCCCGGTTCGAGCCAGGCTTGCCACCTACAATGGCGGAGAGAAAGCGGAGAGTCGTCCCAATCCCTCCAAGGGAGAGCGGGTATGCCTCGTCCCTTATTTGGTAAGAGGGCTCTGATTCCCGATTCATCCGTTTCTTCGGGGGCTTCTGGAGTTCTACGGCCTCCAGTTGCACAACCTTACGCCTGCCTCCCTGCTGCATATCGCAGGATTCGTAGCCCTTTGCGAGTTGTTTTTGGGCTGTGAGGCTCATTTTGCTCTGTGGAAGAAGCTGTTCTTCCTTGTGCCCCGTTCTAAGAAGGGATCAATATATCAAGTGGGCGGAGCCGAAGTGTGGCGTATTGCCGGGACCGGATACCTGTCCGGGACCCCAAAGAAGACGTCCGAAGACTGGCCTCGAGAATGGTTTTATATAGAAGACGTCCCCCTTCCGGATCCTATTCGGATCAGCCTTCCTGAGTTCAACAACGCCCCTTTGAAGAAGCACCGGAGCTGGCGTCCACGGAGCTCCCTAGAGGAAGATGACAGGGACATTCTTTACTTGATGAGCCGGATAAGTTTTCTCGCTCAATCCGGATTGACCATGATCAAGGTCATGGCCACATGCATCATGCGGGGGGTGCAGCCGCTTCAGTATAGAGGCCACCCCATGTGGGATTTCAACGGGGAGGATGACGCCACCCGCCACGGCCGTAAAGGCCCGGGATCAGCTACCGATCTAATAAAGATCTTATCCACTTTGTACAAGGGAGAAGAGGAGGAATTCCTTCGTGTCAACCCGCAGGGCGGATTTTCTATGTACAATCCTCCGGGCTGGGTAAGCGGAGACTTTTTATTGCCCATCCATTTCGTATTCCCATAGTTAAGTATTTATTCTAGCGATTTTATCGCAGGAGCTGCGCCAGGCAGTAAAGGAGATAAACAACCCTCCTCCACAACCCGAAGACCCCGGACGGTCCCTTGACCCGACCTCCCAGGAGGATCCGGACATATCTGTGGAGCTGATCGACGGGGTATTTTACCAATGGAGTAATGACAACGTCTTGGTGGCCATTACGGCCGATTACCCTGGGCTAGTTCTAGCCTCACAGGTGACTGAGACCGAAGTCCCATCACTTAAAAAGGGATCCGTCCTTACGCTTTTTGATTGCCGTATAACAGCCGTGTTTTGCAGGGGAGGTCCTCGGGGCAGAAGGTCGAGCCTGTGGTAACTAGCCAACAAGGGGCCGCAAGGCCAGGCAGGCTGAAAAGTTCCGCAGTCCGGATTGAGGCACCGACGCAGTGGTACGGCACGCCGTCTTTATTGCAAGACATTATTTGCGGAGGCATATTAACGCCCATGCCTTCTTTTCAGGAAAAAGAGAGCTCGCCGGACTATACCCGAAGAGGCTACCAATCACGCCTCCACAAGCCAGGCTCCAAGGCCGGATTCAGAGGCGGGAATGAATACAAGGCGTGCGTCGGGTGCTCCTCTGATAGAGGATGCGGATAAACTGTCCGCCACCCATTCCGAGGTGGAAAGTGCCATGAACCACAGGCGTCCCCGGACTGTTCTTCGTGACACTTGTTTCTCCCAAGAGGCATTGGCTGCCTTCAACTCAAGAGACGCGCACCTCCGTGCCGCTCAAAATGGTCTAGCCAGAGCCACGGAGCAGTATGTAAAAGACATACGGGTGAGAAAATTTAATGATTATATATATCAGTAGCCCCTGAGACTTGAAACAGTTAGGATAACTGATTTAAGGATCATTTGTTATGCAGGTTCTTACAGAAAAGAATACTCAACTGTCCCAGGAGCTGGAAGAGTGCAAAGCCCAACTGCAGTCCGCACTAGCCGCAGCAGGGGAGCCCAAAGAGACCCCCTCTGGTAACATATCCTTCGAATGATAAGTATCGTATTAGAATGTGGCATATATGCAGATCTGACAATAAAATTGTAGATGACGCTGGAGTAAATCCGGATAAGCAACAACTCATATGCCAGCTGAAGGCCGGCGAGAGCGTGCTGACGAGGGTGAGGCGGGAGAAGAATGATCTCCAAGATGCCAACACCAAGCTGGGCGTGGAACTAAAAGATGTTCGTGCCCAACTGTCGGATTCTGTTAAGGAGAATCGGCGGCTTCGACGTGGCATATTTAGTAAGTGCTTGAACGTACTTTGAAAAAAGAGTTCGACGAGGAAGCTGGCTGACAGAGTTATGTTTGTAGGTATGCTAACAGGTCGTCCTGCCGAGGAGATGCCTGGTTCGACGGGTGATCTTCTTCCCGAGCTCTCGCAGTTGCACGAACGAGTTCGGCAGGTGATGCAAGGCATCGCCCAGGCCTTGTGGCCGTCCGTCTCCATACCCGAAGGCCTTGGAGAGCTTGCAGAAAAGCTGAAGGGAGCACGGAGGTGCTTCTGATTATGGAAGATATCGGCCTGCCATCAGGGTGCCAGGGAAGCCTGGGCAATGGTGAAGACACGGTACAGGAAGGATGACCCAAACCACATGGCCGAAGTCGGACCTGTGGGGCCTGATGGCAAGGAGATCCCTGTGAGTTTAGTGTACGGCCAAATAGAATTGGCCGCAAAGTATTCCCAACAGGGCTATAGACTAGACAGCCTATTGGATGGCATTGAAGAGGAATTCAACCAGTCAAATTGACTATGTAATTTTAAAGTGACATGTATAATGCCTTCTAGCCGGATTGTAGATCGTTTGTCGTGGCGGACCTTTTCGCTTCAACCTCAGGACCCGACATTCCGGAGTGTATCCGAATACCCTCTCGGTTATGTAAGAACCGGGGCATGCGTGGAGACCAGGCGTAGGGGTCATTAGTGCTTTATCAGATAAGTGCCCAACTAGTTATGTTATATTACATGTGTAGTAAGAAACATCTTCCAGAGAGAATAGTTCCGTTAAGGGTTCCTTTCCCTGGGTAGGCATGCCCTAAAGTGCATGTCCGGACTGCGACAAGAAGCGCAGAAAAAACATTTGGGGGCAGATATGGATAATAAATAAAAGTCATCTTTTGTTCACCGACCAAATATTCTCTTAAGAACGCTAGCTTTCGGCTTCACCCAGTCTGAGGTACACGTCCGACTGACCCGGCGGTAACAATCGCAGAGGTGCTCCCCTTATGCCCTAGCCGAATTAACGGGAACGTAGGGCATAAATACAAGAGCCAGGCAACCCAGCTTGGCTAAAACTTAAGTCATATCGATGCATATAACGGTGAAAAAAGGTACATGCGGAAGTATAACGCATGTGTTGGGCGTGATGCCCAGGTAAATAATTTAAGCTTCTGTGAAAGAAGCCCCCAGGTGTAGAGAGTGCGGCTAGCACATCTGTAATGTACAAGTGAGGCACAAGGTGACCCTTGAAGGCCTAGAGAAATAAAAGAAAGAAAGGGAAACAAGACAGAGGACGCATATGCAGAAAATGGACAAAGGGAGGGGACTAACATAAAGTCCGGTGCTAGGCGTAGAATCTTCGGAGCCTGGCTGCGTCCCATGGGTTTGGCTCGAGTCGACTAGTCGATGCATCCCGCAGTCGGTACGCTCCGCCGGTCAGAACTTGGTCGATGATGAAGGAACCTTCCCATTTGGGCTCTAGTTTGTTCTTTTTATTATCCGGCAGCCGGAGAACTAGTTCGCCAACGTTATAAGTTTTGGCCCGTACTTCTCTGCTTTGGTATCTTTGAGCCTGTTGCTGGTAAAATGCGGAACGGGCTTTGGCTACGTCGCGCTCTTCCTCCAAGGTGTCCACACTGTCCTGCCGATCGAGCTCGGTTTCTCTTTCTTCGTACATGCGCACTCGAGGTGAGTCATGAATTATGTCACAGGGTAGGACTGCCTCTGCGTTGTACACCATAAAAAATGGTGTGTATCCGGTACTACGATTCGGCGTGGTCCGCAGCCCCCAGAGTACGGAGTCGAGCTCCTCTACCCAGTGCGTGTCAGACTCCGTTAAGGAGCGCACTAATATGGGTTTAATGCCGCTCATTATAAGACCATTTGCTCGTTCGACTTGATCGTTGGTTTGTGGGTGATAGACTGAAGCATAATCGAGCTTGATGCCCATTTTGCTGCACCAGAGTTTTACCTCGTCGGCCGTGAAGTTCGTGCCGTTATCAGTGATGATGCTGTGGGGGACGCCGTAACGGTGTACAACCCCGGATATGAAATCTATCACCGGTCCGGATTCGGCTGTTTTAACCGGTTTGGCCTCTACCCATTTGGTGAATTTATCCACCATGACCAATAAGTATTTTTTCTTGTGGGTTCCCCCTTTAAGGGGTCCAACCATGTCAAGCCCCAAGGCTGCGAAGGGCCATGTAATGGGGATTGTTCGGAGGGCGGTGGGTGGCATGTGGCTTTGATTTGCAAAGAGCTGGCAACCGGCGCAACGTTGGACCAAGTCCTGTGCGTCTGCCCGGGCCGTTGGCCAATAGAATCCTGTACGGAAGGCCTTGCTTACAAGAGCCCAGGCTGCGGCGTGATGACTGCCGAGTCCGGCATGAATTTCTGCCAAAAGGTTCCGTCCTTCCTCTTCGGAGATGCACCGTTGAAGGACTCCGGTAGCACTTTTTTTGTACAATTCTCCCTCGTGGACCCTGTAGGCCTTGGATCGCCGCACTATGCAGCGTGCCTCATTTTGGTCCTCCGGAAGTTCCTGTCTAGTTAAGTAGGCCAGGAATGGTTTTGTCCACGGGGCAACCATGGCCATTATTTCGTGGGCTGATTGTGTTATTTCGGTGGCGGTGCATCCGATTGTGTCAGAGAGTTCGGTTTCGGGTATTTTGGCCGGGTCCGGACTGTTTTTACCGGTGTCCCCTTCCCATGCTACGGATGGCTTGAAGAGCCATTCCAGAAATATGTTGGGAGGTACCGTGTCGCGTTTTGCACCGATGCAGGCGAGGATATCCGCCGCCTGATTGTTTTCCCAAGCCACATGGTGAAATTCGAGCCCCTCGAACCGAGCTGACATTTTTAGGACGACATTGCGATAAGCTGCCATTTTCGGATCCTTGGCGTCGAAGTCTCCATTTATTTGGGATATCACGAGGTTCGAATCCCCGCGCACCTCTAAGCGTTGAACGCCCATGGATACTGCCATCCGGAGAACATGTAGAAGGGCCTCATATTCGGCTGCGTTGTTGGAGTCCGTATACATTATCTGTAATACGTATTGAACGGTATCTCCTATTGGGGGCGTCAAAACGACGCCAGCCCCCAGACCAGCCAACATTTTGGAGCCGTCGAAGTGCATGATCCAGTTTGAATATGTGCCGTACTCTTTAGGGAGTTCGGCTTCCGTCCATTCAGCGACGAAGTCAGCCAAAACTTGCGACTTAATAGCTCGCTGTGGCTTGTAAGTTATGTCAAACGGGAGGAGCTCAATGGCCCATTTGGCAATCCGGCCCGTCGCGTCGCGGTTGTTTATAATATTGTTAAGTGGTACTTCCGAGGCTACCGTTATCGAACACTCTTGAAAGTAGTGTCGCAGCTTCCGGGATGCCATAAATACCGCGTACACTATCTTTTGATAATGCGGGTACCGTGATTTGCACGGAGTAAGGACAGTGGACACATAGTAAACTGGCTTTTGAAGGGGGAATTTGTGTTCGTCCGCTTCTCACTCGACGATGAGCACTGCGCTTACTACTTGATGAGTTTCCGCAATGTATAATAGCATTGGTTCGCCAATGTTTGGCGCGGCCAGGACTGGGTTTGTTTTCAATATGGCTTTTATTTCGTTGAGTCCGGCCGAGGCGGCATCCGTCCACTCGAAGTGTTCGGTGCGCCGGAGGAGGCGATAAAGGGGTAATGCCTTTTCTCCCAAGCGGGAGATAAAGCGGCTTAGAGCCGCCACGCATCCAGTCAATTTTTGTATTTGTTTGAGGTCTGTTGGGGTAGCCAACTATGACAATGCTCGGATTTTGGCCGGGTTAGCTTCAATACCTCTACTGGAGACAATGAATCCCAGGAGCTTTCCGGCTGGTACACCGAAAACGCATTTTTCTGGATTGAGCTTGATATCATATGTTCGGAGGTTATCGAATGTGAGCCTCAAGTCATCTACTAGAGTTTCGACATGCTTGGTTTTAACGACCACGTCGTCCACGTATGCCTCCACTGTTTTGCTGATCTGGTTTGCCAGACATGCCTGAATCATGCGCTGATATGTTGCGCTGGCGTTTTTGAGCCCGAAGGGCATTGTGTTGAAGCAAAATGGGCCGTATGGTGTGATGAATGCCGTTGCGGCTTGGTCTGGCTCCGCCATTTTAATTTGATGGTAGACGGAGTATGCGTCGAGGAAACACAATGAATCGTGTCCTGCGGTAGCATCGATGATTTGATCGATGCGGGGGAGGGGGGAGGGATCCTTTGGGCAGGCCTTGTTAAGGTCCTTAAAATCGACGCACAAGCGCCAGGATTTGTCCTTCTTTGGTACCATCACCAGGTTTGCTAGCCAGTCCGGATGTTTTATGTCTCTGATGAATCCGGCCTCCAATAGCTTGGCTAGTTCCTCTCCCATGGCTTGTCTCTTAGGCTCGGAGAAACGTCGAAGAGCCTGCTTGACTGGCTTGAATCCTTTTAGGATATTTAGGTTGTGCTCAGCCAGCCTGCGTGGGATTCCTGGCATGTCTGAAGGGTGCCAGGCGAAAATGTCCCAGTTCTCGCGTAGGAACTCTCAAAGTGCGGTGTCGACATCAGGGTTTAACTGTGCCCCGATGGAAGCTGTTTTTGTAGGGTCCATTGGATGGACTTGGAATTTGACTATTTCGTCCGCCGGTTTAAAGGAGGTGGACTTGGATCTTTTATCGAGTATCACATCGTTCCTGTTCACCGTGGAGCGCGGCGCAGTTAGTTCCTTGGCCGCTAGGGCTTCGGATAGTGCCTCGAGGGCCAGTGCGGCTGTCTTATTTTCGGCACGGAGTGCTATGTCCGGATCACTAGCAAGAGTGATGATTCCATTGGGCCCGGGCATTTTGAGCTTCATGTACCCGTAATGGGGTATGGCTTGGAAGGTTGTAAACGCCTCCCGCCCTAGTAGAGCGTGGTATCCGCTGCTGAACGGGGCCACTTGGAATGTAATTTCTTCGGACCTGTAATTATCCAGCGTGCCGAATACCACATCTAGTGTGATTTTCCCGGCACAACGTGCTTCCCGACTAGGGATGATTCCTCGAAAGGTTGTGCTACTGTGCTCAATGCGGCTCCAGTCTATTTCCATCTTTTGAAGAGTTTCCTCGGAGATGAGGTTTAATCCGCTGCCGCCGTCCATGAGTACCTTAGTGAGTCGAAAGCCGTCCACAATTGGACTGAGGACCAGTGCGGCTGGTGCTCGGGCTGTTCGGAATTTTGGTTCGTCACTGGCATTGAAGGTAATAGCCGTGTCACTCCAAGGATTTATTTCTGCTACGTGGCAGATTTCGGCCATGCTGCCGAGTGCTCGCTTGCGTCTATTATTTGATGCGAAGGTCCCAAAGACCGTTAACACCGTATTATTGTCCGTGGGATGGTGCTCTGTGGTTTTTGGGAGGAGTAGATCCTCACCACATTTGGCCACCTGCCGGAGTATCCAACATGCTCTAAGGCTGTGCGTTGGTATTGCATCCGCTGTACTATGAATTTTGCAGGGTCCGTTGAGCCATCCCTCCAGTACGGTTCCTTGCCCCGTTGAGGGCTTTTGCTTTTTGGTAGTTAACCCAGGTGTATTGTGATAATGCACCCTTTTATTTCGGACTGGGTTTGTATTCAGGGCCGGATTATCCCAAAATTTTATTTCGGTTTTCCAGGCGCTTTCCATCGCACAGTACTTTCGTACTATGGACACCAAGTCGGCAAAGCGTGTAATTTCGCGGTGACTTATGGCATTGAGGATTCCCTTGTCCGTGGTTGCAAAAGAATGAAATTGCGTCTTTCTTGCGGCAGTCCTTTATCCTGTTCATGACTAGGAGGAATCTGGCCCAGTAATGGTGTACTGTTTCTTCGGGTTCTTGCCTAATTTGGGATAGATCGCGTATGTTTGGCTGGGTGGGTGGAATTGAATCCGAATCCTCACCCGATCTGAGGCTCAGGGGCCAAGGAGTTTCCGAACTCGAAAGTTTGGATTCTTGGATGTTTTCTGATAAATCTAGCCTGCTGCCTGATTCTAGGTTTAGGCCTTGAGTGACGTCCTCCCCTCCGCGGGTATCCGGCTTGGAGGGATCGGGAATCCGGACATAGCTAGTCCTTAAGATTGATGAAGGGTTGCCGCATTGTTCCTCCACCACTGCAGCGTGATGGGTGACCTGGGGAGAGTTAATCTCTCTCAGATCGGGTTTAGGCCCAATCTGATTGTAGTGTGTAGCGACTCCCAGGGCGGCGATGCGATCTGAGAGCTCGTTCAGGGAAGAGAGCTCCATTGGATCTAACTGCTCGGCGGGTTCTGAGTTGATGTGAAGATTGCTTTCGATGACCCGAGAAGCCATCGTCAGCGCAGCGGCCGAACAGGCGGTCGTAAGAAAACCACCTAGCCGGAGAGTTTGGCCGATAGCCAAAGCTCCCTCAGTGATAGTGTCGTCTTTAAAGACAAGATGAGACATCCTTCCTGGTGGCGACGGCACAGCGGAACTCTCAATGAAAGCACCAATGTCGGTGTCAAAACCGGCGGATCTCGGGTAGGGGGTCCCGAACTGTGCGTCTAGGCCGGATGGTAACAGGAGGCGGGGGATACGAAGTTTTACCCAGGTTTGGGCCCTCTTGATGGAGGTAAAACCCTACGTCCTGCTTGATTAATATTGATGATATGTGTAGTACAAGAGTAGATCTACCACGAGATCACAGAGGCTAAACCCTAGAAGCTAGCCTATGGTATGATTGTATGTCGTGATTGTTGTCCTACGGACTAAAACCCTTCGGTTTATATAGACACCGAAGAGGGTTAGGGTTACACAAGGTCGGTTACAAAGGAGGAGATATCCATATACGTATTGCCTAGCTTGCCTTCCACGCCAAGTAGAGTCCCATTCGGACACGAGACGAAGTCTTCAATCTTGTCTCTTCATAGTCTAACAGTCCGGCCAATGGAGATAGTCCGGCTGTCCGGAGACCCCCTAATCCAGGACTCCCTCAGAGGGCTTTTTTGCAAAACTGGTTTACACTGGATAATTAACAAATTTGTTCGGCAAAAAAAAGACTAAGCTGAAACACACTAGCCCAATAGTGGAAGGGGGGGGGGTGCAGCGGAGGCTTACCATGGGCTGAGGCCCAGTTGGTGGAGGCACCGAGCGAGGCCGCTGGGCCAGGGCGCGGTCAACGCAAGCGCTGCTCGTGCGCTTGTTGTCTCGTTCGCTGCAGCGAGCTGCGGGCGGTGCCTGGAGCAGAGCTCTGACGAGAGGGCGAAGGGGCGGTGAGGCGATGGACTTGGCGTGGAGCGGCGATAGGACTTGCGGCGGCGGGCGTGCAGGGACGGCCGGCGAGGAGCAGTTCCCGGTGGAGCCGCGAGGGGCTTGGGTGCGCCGCGAGGCACAGAGCGGTTGGTGCGGGAAGCGATGATGAGCGCCGATGCAGGGCTGCAGGGCTGCGAGCTACGGTCCCGACGAGCACAGGGAGGCGCGGAGGTCGAAGAGGGGGATCCGGCACGGATGGAGCTCTGGTGCGAAATCCATGGAGGCCGACGCGCCTTGTTCTCCCTGTGAGAGAAAACAGAGGGAGGTGGAGAGAGTTACATGAAGGAGAGAGGAAGGAGGGAACAGAAGGGGAAGGAGGAGACATGAGGCTGGCCTGGCGATGCAGTAGGAGGCCGACGGCTGCAGTCCGGTTGCCTGCTCTAGCGAGGAACTGCAGGCACGAAGAGGAGTTCAGGCAGGGGGGATCGGGTGCTGGTGATTGGATGGGGAAAATGAGGGAGGCAGGCGCTGTGGTAGGTGGACCGAGAGGAGTGGCTGGTTGGTTCGGTGCCAAAATCGAGGAGGGGAAAGTGGTGGCTACTGATTTGGATCGAGGGAGATCCCGAGGAAGAGGGGAGTAGGTCGGGTGGCGGCGGAAGGGAAGGATGGATGTGACAAGCCTCAAAAACTAGGGTTTGACTGATATATATTGCATATGAATTTTTGGGTAGGGGCTACCTCGTCCCTCCGATCGTTATCGGACGGTCGAGAAAATATATGTTAGTAAGTCCAATTAACAAAACGGAGATGTTTTGTAGATGTTTGGGGATGATCCGAACCCAACGGTGACGACTATCCGGGTCGGGTTCGGGACAGTTTCGGACGCGCGCGCGGGGAGGGCCGCGGGCTGGCGAGAGAGGTTAGGTTGGGCTTGGCGGTAGGCAGTGGACTGTGTAGACGGTCTCGAGCTGAGAGAAGAGAAGAGAGAGAGGCCCGGCGACTGTTTTCGGAGACCGAAAACGTCCGACGTTAAACCGGTTATACTGCCGCTATAGTTATCCATTGGGGCGTCAAATGGACTCCGAATGCGATGAAAATTGGCAGGGGGCCTACCTACAACAAAACAAAACCGCATGCCAACTTTCAACCCATTCCGAGAACATTTTCCCGCCACTTATAAAATGATATTTCGGACGTGCCGTGGGCGCGTGCAAGTGTGTCTGGGCTCAGACCGGACAACGGACGGAACTGGGGGAACCCAGATGGATGCAAGTTTTGAAAACATGATGATGCAATGCACATGATGACATGGCAATATGCAACACACAAGCAAATGACATGGCAAAGACAACGAATAACTGGAAGACACCTGGCGCGTCAGTCTCGGGGCGTCACATTTAGTTCAGACCTTCGGGTTCGTAGCTATTATCTAGATGGCTTCTTCTCTCTCTTTGAATCTCAATACAAAGTTCTACTTGATCTTCTTGGATATCTATTCGATGTAACTCTTTTTGCGGTGTGTGTGTCGAGATCTGATGAATTGTGGGTTTATGATCAAGTCTATCTATGAACAATATTTGATTCTTCTCTGAAATCTTTTATGTATGATTGATTATCTTTGCAAGTCTCTTTGAATTATCAGTTTGGTTTGGCCTACTAGATTGATCTTTTTTGCAATGGGAGAAGTGCTTAGCTTTGGGTTCAATCTTGCAGTGCTCGATCCCAGTGACAGAAAGGGAAATGACACTTATTGTATTGTTGCCATCAAGGATAAAAAGATGGGGTTTATATCATATTGCTCGAGTTTATCCCTCTACATCATGTCATCTTACCTAATGCGTTACTCTGTTCTTATGAACTTAATACTCTAGATGCATGCTGGATAGCGGTCTATGTGTGGAGTAATAGTAGTAGATGCAGGCAGGAGTCGGTCTACTTGTCACGGACGTGATGCCTATATACATGATCATGCCTAGATATTCTCATAATTATTCGCTTTTCTATCAATTGCTCGACAGTAATTTGTTCACCCACCGTAATACTTATGCTATCTTGAGAGTAGCCACTAGTGAAACCTATGGCCCCCAGGTCTATCCTCCATTATATTAATCTCCCATCAACAAGTTATTTCTGGCACCGTTTATTTTGCAATCTTTACTTTCAATCTATATCATGAAAATACCAAAAATATTTATCTTATCATTATTATCTCTATCAGATCTCACTCTCGTAAGTGACCGAGAAGGGATTGACAACCCCTTTATAGCGTTGGTTGTGAGGTTCTTATTTGTTTGTGTAGGTACGAGGGACTTGCGTGTAGTCTCATACTGGATTGATACCTTGGTTCTCAAAAACTGAGGGAAATACTTTCCTCTTCAAGGGAAAACCAACGCAGTGCTCAAGAGGTAGCAAGAAGGATTTCTGGCGCCATTACCGGGGAGATCTACACACAAGTCGAGATAATACTAAATTGTGTGATTTTTCCAATACCAATAATAATGATTTTATTAGCACTCCGATTTCTCCTCTTACCAATGCCGAATCTTGTGAAATTAATGCTGCTTTGTTGAATCTTGTCATGAAAGATCCGTTTCCCAGCCTTCCTAGTGAAGATGCCGCTACCCATCTAAACAACTTTGTTGATTTGTGTGATATGCAAAAGAAGAAATATGTGGATAATGATATTGTTAAACTGAAGTTATTCCCTTTTTCGCTTAGAGATCGTGCTAAAACTTGGTTTTCGTCTTTGCCTAAAAATAGTATCGATTCATGGAATAAGTGCAAAGATGTTTTTATCTCTAAGTATTTTCCTCCCGCTAAGATCATAGCTCTTAGAAACGATATTATGAATTTTAAGCAACTTGATCATGAACATATTGCACAAGCTTGGGAGAGGATGAAATTAATGATACGTAATTGCCCTACACATGGTTTGAATCTTTGGATGATTATACAAATTTTTTATGCCGGATTGAATTTTTCTTCTAGAAATCTTTTAGATTCGGCCGCGGGAGACACTTTTATGGAAATAATTTTAGGAGAAACTACTAAACTCCTAGATAATATTATGTTTAATTATTCTTAATGGCATACTGAAAGATCTACTAGTAAAAAGGTGCATGCTATAGAAGAAATCAATGTTTTGAGTGGAAAGATGGATGAACTTATGAAATTGTTTGCTAATAAGAGTGTTTCTTCTGATCCTAATGACATGCCTTTGTCTACTTTGATTGAGAATAATAATGAATCTATGGATGTGAATTTTGTTGGTAGGAACAATTTTGGTAATAACGCATATAGAGGTAATTTTAATCCTAGGCCGTTTTCTAGTAATTCTTCTAATAATTATGGTAATTCCTACAACAATTCTTATGGAAATTATAATAAGATGCCCACTGATTTTGAATCTAATATTTAAGAATTTATTAGTTCGCAAAAGAGTTTCAATGCTTTGATTGAAGAAAAATTGTCTAAGATTGATGAGTTGGCTAGGAACGTGGATAGAATTTCTCCTGATGTTGATTCTTTGAAACTTAGATCTATTCCACCTAAGCATGATATCAATGAGTCTCTCAAACCTATGAGAATATCCATTGATGAGTTCAAAGAAAGAACCGCTAGGATGCGTGCTAAAAAAGATTGCTTTGTGAAAGCGTGTTCTTCTAGTTTCCATGATAATAATGATGAACTTCTAAAAGTTATTGGTGTGTCTCCTATTAAATCTTTGTTTTGCAATATGAATATTGATAATGATGGGACTGGAGAGGAGTCAACTTTAGTTAAAAGGCGTCCCAATGATTCGGAGTTTTTAGATCTTGATGCGAAAATTGATAAAAGTGGGATGGGAGAGGTCAAAACTTTACATAGCATTGAACCCACATTCTTGGATTTCAAGGAATTTAATTATGATAATTGTTCTTTAATAGATTGTATTTCCTTGTTGCAATCCGTGCTAAATTCTATGCATGCTTATAGTCAAGATAAAGCTTTTACTAAACATATCGTTGATGTTTTAATACAATCTCATGAAGAAAAGCTTGAATTGGAAGTTTCTATCCCTAGAAAACTTTATGATGAGTGGGATTTGGGTGATCATGAATGCTATGCGTTGTGTGATTTGGGTGCTAGTATTTCCACGATTCCTAAAACTTTGTGTGATATGTTAGGTTTCCATGAAGGGATTGACAACCCCTTTATCGTGTTGGTTGCGAGGTTCTTGTTTGTTTGTGTAGGTACATGGGACTTGCGTGTAGTCTCCTACTGGATTGATACCTTGGTTCTCAAAAAATGAGGGAAATACTTACGCTACTCTGCTGCATCACCCTTTCCTCTTCAAGGGAAAACCAACGCAGTGCTCAAGAGGTAGCAATGCGGAAATCACTGAAGCCACTAAGAAGCTGCTGAATGAACCTGTGAAAGAGTGCAGCAAAACCGGGCTTAGTCTGTTCTGTTCTTTCAACCGGCCGCCAGCTGTAAGAACTTCCCCTCTAATGCTTAATCCATATTTTGATAACTACTTATGATCTTCTCAATCTTCACAGGTTGATGATCCATTTTGGAATAAGAGAACATAGGATAAGTTGGCAAAACCGGCTCGCGTGAAAACCAAGGCTCACAAGAGGCCCACCAAGAAAAAGACCACCGAGTCTGCCGATTTAAATATTGATGATGATGGTGATGACGATCATGAGTCAGAGGTAGAACTTGATTCTCTTGGCTCCTTTTTATACATCTCATTGACAATGATTGTTACCATGATGATGTAGAAGCTAGCCGTGCCGGTGACGCAAAGGTAATTATTCTTTCTTCCGGCTCAGAACATCTCCCAACACCAAAAACCTGACAAGCAAGCTTTTCTCACCCTCTAGCTCACTTGGATCCAAAATTTATTTTGAAGAAACAACAACATGAAGCTCGCCGCACGACCCGGCATAGCGACAATGTGATAACTTCTGCCGGCTTACCAAACACTCCGCTTCGCAAACGCCGTCCAGAGGTCTTATATATTTCTGACATACTTTACCCCAAGGAGGGTTATTTTCGACAACCTCTTAACCCGTCTGATTCAAACTACCAGGGGACTTCTCATTCCTCCTCTGGTGAGTCAACAGGCACACAAATTCCAGCTTTCAAGACTGTACTTGGGTAAGATCACTTTCAATTATTCCAACTTTTATACTTGATCATCACCTTGACTTCCTTTTACTTTTTATTTTTCAGGGCCAAGCTAAGCCCAGCAAAAAGGCTAGGCTAGCTAAGCTGGCGGACGATCTTAATCTGTCTGAACCGGAGAAGCAGCCAGAGTCTTCTTACCCTCAACAAACCGCAGAGGCCACTATTGATAAACCACCTTCGGAAGATCGTGAAGCTTCCATGGACCATGTGGATTTTGAACCGACTACCTCCAAGCCGCCAAGCCCAATCAAACTTCCGAGTATAAGATTGATGACGTTGTTGTCACCGGCTTTGGCTTCACAACTCCGGGTCAGCCTAATGTTTTATCCAAGCACAGCGCTAAGGAGGAAATTACTGTTGAAGGCAAAGGCAAGTGGAAAATAGACTTGGAGAGCTATAGTCATTTCAGCGCCCAAGATCTCCATTCTGGCTTCTTAAATCGCCTGTACACAAGCCGTGATTTTGAAGCCGGCTTAGTGTATCTGATGAAGGATCGATATGAGGTAAACACTGCAATCTCTTATACATAAATATCCTTCCCCTTAGCCGCCAAGTTTATTGAACATGATAGAATGACATGTGATGTAAACTTCAATAATCGCATAGATCACCTCCTTGTAGCCCCAAGGCCAGCTTAATAAATATGCTGAGCCGGGACTTCTCAACCTAGCAATAAATAAAATTGCGTCCGTAGGCCCCAAGGGTCGTCTTAACAAAATATGTTAAGTCAAGACTAATCACTCTCTAGAAATCCATAATTCCAGTCATAGCCTTCATAAGCCGTTTCATCCCCATTTAGCCGGGTCAGCAAATAAATCCATATTCTTAAAGAGCAATATGCATTAGCCCCCAAGTGCCAAGTGTAATACTTGTATTGTACTTCGGACTTCCCAATGTTTGAAGAAGCAATAGACATTAGCCCCCAAGTGCCAAATATAAAACTTGTATTGTACTTGGGACTTCAAATAACTCCTTTACCATCTTATGCATTGTTTAACTTTTGCAGACTGAACTTAGCAGCAAAGAATCTCAAGTCACCGACCTCCAAGAAAATATTAAGTCGCAACAAGCAGAAACCTCCAAGGCCAAGGATGAGCTGACTAGTGCCTTGGCTACGATGGAAAAAATGAAGGAAAACTTCACAACGGATGCTACCTCTTGAGCACTGCGTTGGTTTTCCCTTGAAGAGGAAAGGGTGAAACAACAAAGTAGCGTAAGTATTTCCCTCGGTTTTTGAGAACCAAGGTATCAATCCAGTAGGAGACCACGCGCGATTCACCTCGTACCTAAACAAACAAATAAGAACCTCGCAACCAACGCGATAAAGGGGTTGTCAATCCCTTCACGACCACTTGCAAGAGTGAGATCTGAATGAGATGATAATAATAATATAACTATTTTTGGTATTTTTATGATATAGATTGAAAGTAAAGATTGCAAAATAAAATAGATTGGAAACTTGTATGATGGAAAATAGACCCCGGGGCCATATGTTTCACTAGTGGCTTCTCTCAAGATAGCATAAGTATTACGGTGGGTGAAAAAATTACTGTCGAGCAATTGATAGAAAAGCGAATAATTATGATAATATCTAGGCATGATCATGTATATAGGCATCAAGTCAGTGACAAGTAGACCAAAACGATTCTGCATCTACTACTATTACTCCACACATCGACCGCTATCCAGCATGCATCTAGAGTATTAAGTTCATAAGAACAGAGTAACGCCTTAAGCAAGATGACATGATGTCGTAGAGGGATAAACTCATGCAATATGATGTAAACCCCATCTTTTTATCCTTGATGGCAACAATACAATATGTGTCGGTTCCCTTTCTATCACTGGGATCGAGCATCGCAAGATTGAACCCAAAGCTAAGCACTTCTCCCATTGCAGGAAAGACCAATCTAGTAGGCCAAACAAAACTGATAATTCGAAGAGACTTGCAAAGATAAACCAATCACACATAAAAGAATTCAGAGAAGATTCAAATATTGTTCATAGATAAACTTAATCATAAACCCACAATTCATCGGATCTCGACAAACACACCGCAAAAGAAGATTACATTGAATAGATCTCCAAGAGAATCGAGGAGAACTTTGTATTGAGATCCAAAGAGAGAGAAGAAGCCATCTAGCTACTAGCTATGGACCCGAAGGTCTGAAGTAAACTACTCACACATCATCGGAGGGGCCATGAGGTTGATGTAGAAGCCCTCCGTGATCAATGCCCTCTCTGGCGGAGCTCCGGAAAAGGCCCCAAGATGGGATCTCTTGGGTACAGAAGGTTGCAGCAGTGGAAATAGGGTTTCGTGGTGCTCTTGGATGTTTGCGGGGTATATGGATATATATAGGAGGAAGAAGTACCTCGGTGGAGCAACGAGGGGACCACGAGGGTGGAGGGCACGCCTAGGGGGGTGGGCGCGCCCCCTACCTCGTGGCCTCCTTGATTGATTCTTGACGTCCACTCCAAGTCTCCTGGATCACGTTTGTTCCAAAAATAACGCTCCTGAAGGTTTCATTCCGTTTGGACTCCATTTTATATTCCTTTTCGGCGAAACTCGAAAATTGGCAAAAAACAACAATTTGGGCTAGGCCTCCGGTTAATAGGTTAGTCCCAAAAATAATATAAAAGTGTAAAAATAAGCCCATTAACATCCAAAATACATAATATAATAGCATGGAGCAATCAAAAATTATAGATACGTTCGAGACGTATCAAGCATCCCCAAGCTTAATTCCTGCTCGTCCTCGAGTAGGTAAATGATAAAAACAGATTTTTTTGATGTGGAATGCTTCCTAACATATTTCTCAATGTAATTTTTCTTTGTTGTGGCATGAATGTTCAGATCCGAAAGATTCAAGATAAAGGTTTAATATTGACATAGAAATAATAATACTTCAAGCATCCTAACTAAGCAATCATGTCTTCTCAAAATAACATGGCCAAAGAAAGTTATCCCTACAAAATCATATAGTCTGGCTATGCTCTATCTTCATCACACAAAATATTAAATCATGCACAACCCCGATGACAAGCCGAGCAATTGTTTCATACTTTTGATGTTCTCAAACTTTTTCAATCTTCACGCAATATATGAGCGTGAGCCATGGATATAGCACTATGGTGGAATAGAATGGTGGTTGTGGAGAAGACAAAAAGGAGAAGATAGTCTCACATCAAATAGGCGTATCAACGGGCTATGGAGATGCCCATCAATAGATATCAATGTGAGTGAGTAGGGATTGCCATGCAACGGATGCACTAGAGCTATAAGTGTATGAATCTCAAAAAGAAACTAAGTGGGTGTGCATCCAACTTGCTTGCTCACGAAGACCTAGGGCAATTTGAGGAAGCCCATCATTGGAATATACAAGCCAAGTTCTATAATGTAAAATTCCCACTAGTTTATGAAGGTGACAACATAGGAGACTCTCTATCATGAAGATCATGGTGCTACTTTGAAGCACAAGTGTGGAAAAAGGATAGTAACATTGTCCCTTCTCTCTTTTCTCTCATTTTTTATTTGGGCCTTCTTTCTTTTTCTTTTCTTTTTGGCCTCTTTTCTCTTTTTTTCCTTTTTTTCGTCCGGAGTCTCATCCCGACTTGTGGGGGAATCATAGTCTCCATCACCCTTTCCTCACTGGGACAATGCTCTAATAATGATGATCATCACAATTCTTTTTTACTTACAACTCAAGAATTACAACTCAATACTTAGAACAAAATATGACTCTATGTGAATGCCTCCGGCGGTGTACCGGGATATGCAATGAATCAAGAGTGACATGTATGAAAAAATTATGAATGGTGGCTTTGCCACGAATACGATGTCGACTACATGATCATGCATGGCAATATGACAATGATGAAGCATGTGATAACAAATGGAACAGTGGAAAGTTGCATGGCAATATATCTCAGAATGGTTATGGAAATGCCATAATAGGTAGGTATGGTGGCTGTTCTGAGGAAGGTATATGGTGGGTTTATGGTACCGGCGAAAGTTGCGTGGTACTAGAGAGGCTAGCAAATGTGGAAGGGTGAGGGTGTGTATAATCCATGGACTCAACATTAGTCATAAATAACTCACATACTTATTGCAAAATCTATTAGTTATCGAAACAAAGTACTACACGCATGCTCCTAGGGGGATAGATTGGTAGGAAAAGACCATCGCTCGTCCCCGACCGCCACTCATAAAGAAGGCAATTATAAATAAATCATGCTCCGACTTAATCACATAACGGTTCACCATACGTGCATGCTACGGGAATCACAAACTTCAACACAAGTATTTCTCAAATTCACAACTACTAAACTAGCATGACTCTAATATCACCATCTCCATATCTCAAAACAATCATCAAGTATCAAACTTCTCTTAGTATTCAATGCACTTATATGAAAGTTATTATTATGCCTAAAAGCAACTTGCCATGTTGTTCTAAAGGACTCTCAAAATAATATAATAAGCATGAGAAATCAATTATTTCTATAAAATAAAACCACCACCGTGCTCTAAAAGATATAAGTGAAGCACTAGAGCAAAAACTATATAGCTCAAAAGATATAAGTGAAGCACATAGAGTATTCTAATAAATTCCAATTCATGTGTGTCTCTCTCAAAAGATGTGTACAGCAAGGATGATTGTGGTAAACTAAAAATCAAAGACTCATATCATACAAGATGCTCCAAGCAAAACACATATCATGTGGCGAATCAAAATATAGCTCCAAGTAAAGTTACCGATGAACGAAGGCAAAAGAGGGGATGCCTTCCGGGGCATCCCCAAGCTTAGGATTTTTGGTGTCCTTGTATTTTACCTTGGGGTGCCTTGGGAATCCCCAATCTTTTATTTTACCTTGGGGTGCCTTGGGAATCCCACTTTTAACAATTTTTGCATCAAGATCTAAAAACTCCGAATCATTAGGACGCTTCTAACTAAAGGTGACTCATCTCCAGTCCCATCATTATCAAGATTCATATTGTAAAACAAAGATTTAATAGGGGACACATCAATCACTTTTAGATCTTCATCCTTATCATCATGAAAACTATAATAACACACTTTCACAAAGCAATCTCTTTTTGCATGTATCCTAGTGGTTCTTTATTTGCACTCATCAATGGAAATTCTCATGGCTTTGAGAGACTCATTGATATCATGCTTAGGTGGAATAGATCCAAGTTTCAAAGAATCAACATCAAGATAAATTCTATCCACGTTCCTAGCCAACTCATGAATCTTAAGCAATTTTTCTTCAATCAAAGCATTGAAACTCTTTTGCAAAGTAATAAATTCTTCAATACTAGATTCAAAATCAGAGGGCATCTTATTATAATTTCCATAAGAATTATTGTAGGAATTACCATAATTATTAGAGGAATTACTAGGAAATGTCCTAGAATTAAAATTACCTCTATATACGCGTTGTTACCAAAATTGTTCCTACCAATAAAATTCACATCCATAGATTCATTATTATTCTCAATCAAAGTAGACAAGGCATATCATGATCAGTAGGAGCACTCTTATTAGCAAACAATTTCATAAGTTCATCCATCTTTCCACTCAAAACATTAATCTCTTCAATTGCATGCACTTTTTTACTAGTAGATCTTTTTGTGTGCCATTGAGAATAATTAACCATGATATTATCTAGGAGTTTGGAGCTTCTCCTAAAGTGATTTCCGTAAAAGTGCCTCCCGCGGCCGAATCTAAAAGATTTCTAGAAGCAAAATTCAATTCGGCATATTTTTTTTGTATAATCATCCATAAATTCAAACCATGTGTAGGGCAATTACGTATCATTAATTTCATCCTCTCCCAAGCTTGTGCAACATGTTCATGATCAAGTTGGTTAAAATTCATAGTATCATTTCTAAGAGAGGTGATCTTAGCGGGATGAAAATATTAGAGATAAAAGCATCTTTGCACTTATTCCATGAATCAATACTATTTTTAGGCAAAGACGAAAACCAAGCTTTAGCACGATCTCTAAGTGAAAACGGAAATAGCTTAAGTTTAACAATATCATTATCCACATCTTTCTTCTTTTGCATATCACACAAATCAACAAAGTTGTTTAGATGGGTAGCGGCATCTTCACTAGGAAGGCCAGAAAACAGATCTTTCATGACAAGATTCAGCAAAGCAATATTAATTTCACAAGATTCAACGTCGGTAAAAGGAGCAATCAAAGTGCTAATAAAATCATTATTGTTGGTATTGGCAAAGTCACACAATTTAGTATTGTCTTGAGCCATCATGACAAGCAAGCAATCCAACACACAAGCAAACAAGAAACATGCAAAAAGAGGCAAACAGGAAAGGAGAAGGGGAACAGAAAAAGAGGGCGAATAAAACGGCAAGGGTGAAGCGGGAGAGAGGAAAACAAGAGGCAAATGGCAAATAATGTAATGCGAAGGGAAAGAGTTGTGATGGGTACTTGGTATGTCTTGACTTGGCGTAGATCTCCCTGGCAACGGTGCCAGAAATCCTTCTTGCTACCTCTTGAGCACTGCGTTGGTTTTCCCTTGAAGAGGAAAGGGTGATGCAGCAAAGTAGCGTAAGTATTTCCATCAATGAGGGAGTCCTGGATTAGGGGGTGTTCGGGTAGCCGGACTATACCTTCAGCCGGACTCCTGGACTATGAAGATACAAGATTGAAGACTTCGTCTCGTGTCCGGATGGGACTTTCCTTGGCGTGGAAGGCAAGCTTGGCGATGCGGATATTCAAGATCTCCTACCATTGTAACCGACTCTATGTAACCCTAACCCTATCCGGTGTCTATATAAACTGGAGGGTTGTAGTCCGTAGGCAATCAACTCCATATACAACAATCATACCATAGGCTAGCTTCTAGGGTTTAGCCTCCTTGATCTCGTGGTAGATCTACTCTTGTACTACCCATATCATCAATATTAATCAAGCAGGACGTAGGGTTTTACCTCCATCAAGAGGGCCCGAACCTGGGTAAAACATCGTGTTCCCTGCCTCTTGTTACCATCTGTCCTAGACGCACAGTTCGGGACCCACTACCTGAGATCCACCGGTTTTGACACCGACATTGGTGCTTTCATTGAGGGTTCCTCTGTGTCGTCGCCTTTAGGCCCGATGGCTCCTTTGATCATCAACAACGATGCGGTCCAGGGTGAGACTTTGCTCCCCGGACAGATCTTCGTCTTCGGCGGCTTCGCTCTGCGGGCCAATTCGCTCGGCCACCTGGAGCAGATCGAAAGCTACGCCCCTGGCCATTAAGTCAGGTTTGGAAGCTTAAACTACACGGCTGACATCCACGGAGACTTGATCTTCGACGGGCTCGAGCCACGGCCAAGCGCGCCGCACTATCTCGAGGGGCATGATCTAGCTCTACCCCCGGACAGTGTCCTGGAGGCCGCACACGCATCGGTTCCGACCCCTAACTCGGAGCCTATTGTGCCAATCGAGGATGAGCGGTTGGACGTCACCTCGGGGGCTGTGATCCCGAAAGCGATCGAGCCGAACGCTAGCCCCTCACTCTGCACGACCCGTGACTCCAAGGATCCGGACTCCTCCACGGACTCCGAACCCCCCGCGACCCTGCCAATCGAATCCGATTGGGCGCCGATAATGGAGTTCACCGCCGCAGACATCTTTCAGCATTCGCCTTTTGGCGACATCCTGAATTCTCTTAAGTCTCTCTCTTTATCAGGAGAGCCCTGGCCGGACTATGGTCAGCGAGGGTGGGATACGGACGATGAGGAAATTCAAAGCCCACCCACCACCCACTTTGTAGCCACTGTCGACGATCTAACCGACATGCTTGACTTCAGCTCCGAAGACATCGACGGCATGGACGACGATGTAGGAGACGAACAGGAACCAGCACCTGTAGGGCACTGGAAGGCCACCTCGTCATATGACATATATATGGTGGATACTCCAAAAGATGGAGATGGCGATGGAACAGTGGGGGATGACTCCCCCAAGAAACAGCCAAAGCGCCGGCGTCAGCGGCGCCGCTCTAAATCCCGCCAAAGCAAAAATGTTGATTCCGGCACGGGAAATAATACTACCCCGGATAGCGCCGAAGAACACCCACCTCAGCAAGATTCGGCACGGGAAGATGGAGAAGCCAGTCCTCATGAGAGAGCGGCAGACCGAGAGGTCGAGGATGATAACTATACGCCTCCCTCCGAAGACGAGGCAAGCCTCGATGACGACGAATTCGTCATACCATCAGACCCCGCCGAACAAGAGCGTTTTAAACGCAGGCTTTTAGCCACGGCAAGCAGCCTCAAGAAAAAGCAGCAACAACTTAGAGCTGCCCAAGATTTGCTAGCTGATAGATGGACTGAAGTCCTTGCGGCCGAAGAGTATGAACTCGAACGCCCCTCCAAGAGTTACCCGAAGCACAGGCCGCTACCCCGATCAAAGGAGGAAGCACCTACATCACCAGCGCATGACATGGCAGACCGGCCACCTTGCGGCCGCGACAGAGAGGCCTCTCGGCCCTCCACCCAAGCCATGCCCCGACGCCGCTCAACTAAGGCATGGGAAAATGCGCCCGACCTGCGAGACATACTGGAGGATAAGGCAAGACAAACAAGATCTATCTACGGATCGCGCAGGCGCCCTACGACATGTGACAATGATCTTCACGCCGGATACAACAAATCTGGCCGGGCCGAACACAACAGACATAGCTCTTCCGAGCTGCATCGCGATATAGCCCAGTACAGAGGCGCCGCACACCCGCTATGCTTCACGAATGAAGTAATGGATCATAAAAGCCCAGAGGGTTTCAAACCTGTAAACATCGAATCATACGATGGCACAACAGATCCGGCGGTATGGATCGAGGATTATCTCCTTCACATCCACATGGCACGCGGCGATGATCTACACGCCATCAAATACCTCCCGCTCAAACTTAAAGGACCGGCCTGGCATTGGCTTAACAGCTTGCCAGTAGACTCAATCGGTTCTTGGGAGGACCTGGAAGCCGCATTCCTCGACAACTTCCAGGGCACTTACGTGCGACTGCCGGATGCCGACGACTTAAGCCACATAATTCAGCAGCCAGAGGAATCGGCCAGACAATTCTGGACACGGTTCCTAACAAAGAAAAACCAGATAGTCGACTGTCCGGACGCAGAGGCCCTAGCAGCCTTCAAGCATAACATCCGCGATGAGTGGCTTGCCCGGCACCTGGGACAGGAAAAGCCGAAATCCATGGTAGCCCTCACGACACTCATGACCCGATTTTGCGCGGGAGAAGACAGCTGGCTAGCTCGCAGTAACAACTTATCAAAGAACCCTGGTAATTCGGATACCAAGGACAAAAGTGGCAGGACACGTCGGAATAAGCAAAAATGCCGCGTTAACAGCGACAGCAATGAAGACACGGCAGTCAATGCTGGATTCAAAGGCTATAAATCCGGTCAGCAGAAAAAGCCATTCAAAAAGAATACTCAGGGCCCGTCCAGTTTGGACAGAATACTTGATTGCTTGTGCCAGATACATGGCACCCCCGAAAGGCCAGCCAATCACACTAACAGGGATTGTTGGGTGTTCAAGCAGGCAGGCAAGTTAAGGGCCGAAAACAGAGACAAGGGGCTGCACAGCGACGACGAGGAGCCCAAGCCGCCGAACAACAATGGACAGAAGGGCTTTTCCCCACAAGTGCGGACGGTGAACATGATATACGCAACCCACATTCCCAAGCGGGAGTAGAAGCGTGCGCTATGGGACGTATACGCGATGGAGCCAGTCGCCCCAAAGTTCAACCCATGGTCCTCCTGCCCGATCACTTTTGATCGAAGGGACCATCCCACTAGCATCCGTCATGGCGGCTTCGCCACATTGGTTCTCGACCCAATCATCGACGGATTTCATCTCACAAGAGTCCTCATGGACGGCGGCAGTAGCCTGAACCTGCTTTATCAGGATAAAGTGCGGAAAATGGGCATAGATCCCTCAAGGATTAAGCCCACAAGAACGACCTTTAAAGGCGTTAGACCAGGTGTAGAAGCCAACTGTACAGGCTCAGTAACACTTGACGTGGTCTTCGGATCCCCGAACAATTTCCGTAGCGAAGAGTTAATCTTCGATATAGTCCCGTTTCGCAGTGGCTATCACGCCCTGCTCGGACGAACCACATTCGCAAAGTTCAATGCGGTGCCGCACTACGCATATCTCAAGCTCAAGATGCCAGGCCCTCGAGGAGTAATTACGGTCAACGGAAACACCAAACGCTCCCTCCGTATGGAGGAGCATACGGTGGCTCTCGCAGCGGAGGTACAAAGTAGCCTTCTCAGGCAATTCTCCAGTCCGACCATTAAAAAGCCAGACACTGCCAAGCGTGCCCAGAGTAACCCACAGCAGGACTGCCTGGCACACTCTGAGAAAGCGTAGCAATACGGCCCCAACCCCAGCTTTCGCGACATAGCGAAACCAGTACCTCGCGTACATAACTACGCCCTTGAAATACCATGGGCACAGGGGAAGGGGCACAATAACGGCACACCCAAAATACGGCTTAAAACGTACTAGGGGGTGCCGGATTCTTTTTTTTAATTTTTTCTTACTTTCAGGACTCCATACTTCGGATGACCTGTTCGGCAATTCGACTGCCGCACAAACGATGCAAGATCCAGGGAGGCAGACAAGTCATGCCACATTATGGTACTCCCAGGTGGTCTCTGTTACGAGCGGTATACCTGTGTTAAATAGAATGCCGCGGCCTGCCCCAGGTCAGGACATACTGAATAGTCCAATATCTTTTGCTTACCGCACTATTTGTATCGTTCAGCTTCTTGTCTATTTTTTGCATTATCATCTTTTCACATATATGTTTATTAAATGACATGATTGCACCCGTACACCATGGTACGGCAAACACGCTAGGGGCTTCAGTACCCCTCATTATGGTGTGAGAAGTCCGTACACTTTCACAAGTGCGGCACCCCGAACTTATAGCACTATATGCATCGGCTCCGAATCATGATTTGGGTCAATAGTTTGGTTTGCCCGGCTCCTATGTTTTGGTGCCTTACGTTCCGCTATATCGGCTAAGGTAGCACTAGGAGAACCACTACGATTGTGCCCCGGTTCAGCTGGGTTAAGCACCTCAGTGGAGAAAGCTAAAACTGACTGTCATGATGAGGCGAGAGACCGGTCACTGTTCGAGAGGTTTTTTGAGTCCCTAAAGACTTATGCCGCTTCGAGCGAGGAGCTGGCTTTGTCCGGCCAAGGCGTGGATAGCGCCCCGAACTTGGTCTGCCGAACTAGGGGCTTCGCCGAAATTTAAAATTATAGAGTTCTATGGCTAAGTGAGAGTGTTCAAGCATTATAGTCCGATTGCCTGGTTCGTTGTGCTGAGCGCCTCCCTCGAAGGACCCAACTATGGGAAAAAGAGCGCTCAGGTTTATCCCGAACACCCCAGCACTAGTGGCATGGGGGCAGAAGCCGACGACTGGCCATCTCTCAATTTTTTGATAAACGGCCGCAAAGAAAGTAATATTTTAAATTCAATAAGCATTGCTTAGCGCATATGAACAAGTTTTCAGCGCACAGGATAAACACGAGCGAGTTCATTCAAATATCACATCCTTGGTACATTCATCCGCCACAAGGCGGGCACCTGCAAGAACATCCTTGTAGTAGTTCTCGGGCTTGCGATGCTCCTTCCCCGGCGGCGGCCCTTCCTTCACAAGCTTCTCACCGTCCAGCTTACCCCAGTGCACCTTTGCACGGGCAAGGGTCCGACGGGCACCTTTGATGCAGACGGAGCGCTTGATGACCTCGAGCCTCGGATAGGCCTCCACCAGCC
This sequence comes from Triticum urartu, assembly GCF_003073215.2. Lineage (NCBI taxonomy): Eukaryota > Viridiplantae > Streptophyta > Magnoliopsida > Poales > Poaceae > Triticum > Triticum urartu. The sequence continues at coordinate 480,738,647 of NC_053027.1, forward strand.
GCCGCACCAGCCCGAAATAGCTCCCAGGCAGGGCCTCTCCGGGCCACAGCCGAACTATGAGGCCCTTCATGGCCTGTTCGGCCGCCTTGTGGAGCTCGACCAGCTGTTTCAGCTGGTCGCTCAAAGGCACAGGGTGTCCGGCCTGAGAATACAGAGACCATAACACCTTCTCCATCGAGCTGCCCTCTTCAGCTTGGTAGAATGCGGAGGCGTCGAATACGCTGCGAGGAAGATCTACGAATGCCCCTGGAGAGCTCCGGATTCGGGTAAGTAACAAGTAGTTTACTTTTATATTTTTGCTTTGCATAAAGAATGCCTTACACGCTGCTATCTTCCTCATCTCCTCCAACTCTTGGAGGGCCTTTTGGGCATCGGCCTTGGCAGACTTGGCAGTCTCAATGGCCGTCGCGAGCTCGGATGCTTGCGCCTTTGACTCAAGCTCCAAACTCTCATGTTTTTTCATAAGAGCCTGAAGCTCTTGCTGCACCTCGCCGACCTGAACCCCAAGTCTGTCTCGCTCGGTGCGCTCCGTGGCCATTTTCTTTTCGGCCTCAGACAACGCCTGCTTAAGGGTCGCCACCTCAGTCGTGGCCCCTACAATAAGCAGTACAATCCTGTTATTTTTTCTTTTTGCAATCACGCCTTTTTATAGGCACTTTTTCTGTAAGGTATTTCTTACCTTCTTTCTCCTCGAGCTGCCGCTTGGCAAGGCCGAGCTCTTGCTCGGTCCGCTCGAGGTCCTGCTTCAGGACACCCACCTCCGCAGTTAGTGCGGCGGTGGATAGCAGCAAAGCCTGCATACGCATATTGACTCTTTTTGATAGACTCCTGCGAAATTTAATAGATCCTCTATTCAGCTTTTCTTTCCGAACGCCAATCAGAGCATCAGGGGCTACTGTCTATGCGGTAATATTTTTACATATTTTTACTTACCTCGAAGCCTGTTAGAAGGCTAGCGCAAGCTTCAGTCAGTCTGCTCTTGGCGGACTGAACCTTCTGGATCACCGTACTCATAATAGTACGGTGCCCCTCGTCGATGGAGGCGCCGTCAAGCACCTCCAGCAGATTGTCTGGCACCTCCGGTTGGACGGAGGCCGCCGGCTCAGAAGCCTTGCTCCTCTTGGAAGGAGTTCGCCTACCGCGGTCCGGAACTATGGAAGATTCCGGCGCGGTGTCCGGCACAAAGCCGGACTTGGAGCCCTGGGGGGCCTTATCCCCTTCACTCCTGGAGTCCGGGAGGTTGCCTTGCGGCTCCTCCGGGACCACCTCCTCCTGCCCCGAAGCTTGTCGCGACGCCACTTCGGCATCGTCTGCAGTGCGGGGGGAGACAGCGGGCGGAACTGAGTTCACGTCCGATGAGTCCAGGGAGCCGCCCGACGATTCGTCGAATTCGGCCCAGGGCAGACTGCATAATTACGTTCGACATTAGGGAAAGCTGTGCAACAAAGGAACATCATGAGTTATTCTGATATCCGAACTTACGATTTCGCCGGACGCTTGGCCCTGTTTGGCCACTCCTCTTTGCCCTCTTCGGCGTTGGGGGCGTAGTCCGGCGGAGGGGTCTTCCTTTTCCTAGACCCCTCGGCCTCCCCCGTTGGGGCGGCCTTCCTCTTCTCTCCTCCCTCCGCTGGGGGGGAGAGTTTTCTTCTTCCTCCTCCTTGTTTTTGCGGGAGGAGGGCGTCTCGGACTCATTATATGACGAGTTCGACACCACCATGTTACGGGCACTCTTTCGAGTCCCCGTGGTCTTCTTCTTCTTGGCCTTCTTCTCCGGGACCACATAAGGTGCCGGAACCAGCAGCTTCACTAGTAGAGCTGGGGCTGGGTCTTCGGGCAGCGGAGCCGGATAGTTAGTCGGTCCGGATATCGCCCGCCAAGCCTGTCAAAGGTAAGGGAGTTTAGATCCCGCATAGAGTCAAACTATGAAGAAAGCTTAACATCCTGTAAAAGGTGAAGATAGCTTACCTCGCTAGCGTGACGCTGCGAGCTGTATCTGCGGTCCTCGGAAGCGGATGCGGGAGCCTCGGTGCCCTTGAATAGCACCTTCCAGGCATCTTCGTACATCGTGTCGAAGAGCCTGCTAAGGGTTTGGTGCTGCGCCGGGTCGAACTCCCACAGATTAAAATCCCGTTGTTGGCACGGGAGGATCTGGCGGACGAGCATAACCTGGATTACATTAACAAGCCGGATTGGCTTGTTCACCGGGGACTGGATGCATGTTTGCAATCCGGTCACCTCTTTTTCGTCACCCCACGACATGCCCATCTCTTTCCAGGACATAAGCCACGTGGGGGGTCCAGATCGGAACTCGGGGGCTGCCATCCAGTTCGGATCGCGTGGCTCGGTGATGTAAAACCACCCGGATTGCCACCCCTTTAGGGTCTCCACAAAATAGCCCTCGAACCATAGCACGTTGGCCATCTTGCCCGCCATGGTGCCTCCGCACTCCGCCTGGCTGCCGCGCACCACCTTGGGCTTGACGTTGAAGGTCTTGAGCTAGAGGCCGAAATGAGGGCGGACGCGGAGGAAAGCCTCGCACACGACAATAAATGCCGAGATGTTGAGGATGAAGTTCGGGGCCAGATCGTGGAAATCCAGTCCATCGTAGAACATGAGCCCCCGGACAAACGGGTGGAGTGGAAAACCCAGTCCGCGGAGGAAGTGGGGAAGAAATACTACCCTCTCATGGGGCCTTGGGGTGGGGAGAAGCTGCCCCTTTTAGGGAAGCCGGTGCGCGATGTCCTTAGACAGGTATCCGGCCTTCCTTAGCTTCTTGACTTGGCCCTCCGTAGCTGAGGAGACCATCCACTTGCCTCCCGCTCCGGACATTGCTGGAGAAGGTTGAGGTGGGAAGTGCGGGCTTGGGCACTGGAGCTCGAGTGCGCGGGAGATGGATAGGCAAAGGAGGAAGAAGGCGTAGGTAAAAAGGTGGATCCTTATCCCCTTATATGGGCAGATGCGGTTGTGCGTCCCCACCTTCCTAGTAAAACTCGCTTGCCTCCCAAGCGCCGTGATAAGTGGCGCGGTCGGGTTACCCACGTCCGTATTGATGAGAATCCCGTAAAAGGGGGGTACACGATCTCTGCTTTGACAAGACGTGCCAAGGAAACCGCCTCGCAAAGTACGCTGAGGTGGAAAAGTGAAAACGATTCGAGTGAAGGACTTGGCTATAGTGTGATGACGCACTGTGGAATACGTTAGTAGATTTGATTTGTGTTAATATTATTCTCTCTATGGCAATATGTGGAAGCTTATTTTGCGGAGCTGGACACTACTCTTGGTGTTTACAATCTTCTATGAAGGATTTGGAGGAGGAACCCGCCTTGCAATGCTGAAGACAATTTGCGCACCGGACTCGTCGTCATTGAAGCCGGGTTCAGGGGCTACTGAGGGAGTCCTGGATTAGGGGGTGTTCGGGTAGACGGACTATACCTTCAGCCGGACTCCTGGACTATGAAGATACAAGATTGAAGACTTCGTCCCGTGTCCGGATGGGACTTTCCTTGGCGTGGAAGGCAAGCTTGGCGATGCGGATATTCAAGATCTCCTACCATTGTAACCGACTCTATGTAACCCTAACCCTATCCGTGTCTATATAAACCGGAGGGTTGTAGTCCGTAGGCAATCAACTCCATATACAACAATCATACCATAGGCTAGCTTCTAGGGTTTAGCCTCCTTGATCTCGTGGTAGATCTACTCTTGTACTACCCATATCATCAATATTAATCAAGCAGGACGTAGGGTTTTACCTCCATCAAGAGGGCCCGAACCTGGGTAAAACATCGTGTTCCCTGCCTCCTGTTACCACCCGGCCTAGACACACAGTTCGGGACCCACTACCCGAGATCCGCCGGTTTTGACACCGACAATCAGTTTTTGAGAACCAAGGTATCAATCCAGTAGGAGACCACGCGCGAGTCACCTCGTACCTACACAAACAAATAAGAACCTCGCAACCAACGCGATAAAGGGGTTGTCAATCCCTTCACGGCCACTTGCAAGAGTGAGATCTGATAGAGATGATAATGATAAGATATATATTTTTGGTATTTTTATGATATAGATTGAAAGTAAAGATTGCAAAATAAAATAGATTGGAAACTTGTATGATGGAAAATAGACCCGGGGGCCATAGGTTTCACTAGTGGCTTTTCTCAAGATAGCATAAGTATTACGGTGGGTGAACAAATTACTGTCGAGCAATTGATAGAAAAGCGAATAATTATGAGAATATCTAGGCATGATCATGTATATAGGCATCACGTCCGTGACAAGTAGACCGAAATGATTCTGCATCTACTACTATTACTCCACACATCGACCGCTATCCAGCATGCATCTAGAGTATTTAGTTCATAAGAACAGAGTAACGCCTTAAGCAAGATGACATGATGTAGAGGGATCAATTCATGCAATATGATGTAAACCCCATCTTTTTATCCTCGATGGCAACAATACAATACTAACGCCTTAAGCAAGATGACTTAGCCAATGGCTTCCCAAGCATTAATGAAGATGGATCACCCTTTATTGCAGACGACTTCACTGCTCTTACTAGAGAAATGCGCACTTTGGCTAGCAAATTGGCTGAAGAAACTGATCAGGCCCATTATCAGCCGGTTTATGATGCCAATATTAAGAAGGTGAAGGCGCCGACTCATGACGCTCTGGGTCTGACTCCTCCGATCCGTAAGAACACTTATGCCCCTGATGTTGATCCATCCACACATATAAGTGATGAAGTTGTCTTCAGAGCATTAATGGGGATCGACTGGTCGACCACTAACTTCCAGCCGGCGGAGGAGGATGAAGAACCGGCAAAGGATGATCCAGAGCCCTCAAAGTCAGCAAGGCCAAGAAGAATGAACCGCCAGGTGGTTTAGCTACTTGATCCTTTTAAAAACACTTGATGCTGTTCGGCTCACGGAGCCATGTAATAGGGTAGTGAAACTTTAATCTACCGTGCCATCGTGCATGTTTCTGTTTTTGCACAATACTGCTGATCCACTAGTTTGAGAAAGTATCACTTATGCTTATGATAGTCTTGATTTATGTAGATCAAATTGATCATTGCCCTGCACACAAACATATCACAAGTACCCTGGCAGTTTACCACCGGGCGGGTCATAGTACCCAATTGAAGCCACTGGGGACGGATAGTCCATAACCAGGGCCGGTCTAACCATAATACTGGCATAACAAAATACCATACCTGTGGTGTATGCTTACACTGCCAGCTTAGCCGCTTTATGCAATTAACGTTTGTAGAGCTATAACTCCAAACATAAAATGATGATGCTCTGATGACTTAGAGTCTGCCATCCTGGCGGGTTATAGAGACCCAAAAGATGCTTCAAATATGAGCCATAAGTAGGGAAGCTTGGCCCGATTGTAAAAACTGTACGGCAAAAAAGAGATCATATAAAGAAAAGAAATAAGAAATCAAAAAATTCGAGGCTTTTGCAGGCCGCCAAGCCAAAGTTTCTTCTTCAATGAAACTAGCATGAGCCACTGGAAGGTACGTGCTTTCCGTGAGCCGGCACTCGTAGTACCCAATTGACATTTGAACCCAGATAAATTCAGGTCTTATCTAAAGATAGACTTATCAGGAGTACGCGGGGTCAGAGTAGCAGCAGGCATCACGGGCTGATTTATCCAAGTTTCAAGGAAGGCGGCTTATGAAGCCTGGATCTATCCTGACTATCTGTAAACCGTGCTCTCACGTGACAAACCACCATTTGAACCTTAACAAGCTCAGGATCTTTGGTGAATACATCGCAAAAGATTGATTGTTAAGAGTTCGACGGGTCAATCGGGATTACTTGGTGGAGTTGAAGCAGCTGGTTACAGGTAGGATGACCCGGAAAGGTTATGTTCTCTTTGGTCCAATACGCCTATGTTTGAACAAGATAACTTGGTCAAGAGGGTAGTCACACTATGTTCTCTTTGGTCGAATACGCCTATGTTTGAACAAGATAACCTGGTCAAGAGGGTAGTCACGCTATGTTCTCTTTGGTCGAATACGCCTATGTTTGAACAGGAAGCCCCCAAGCGACATATTGACAGGTTGTGCTCGCCAGGGACCTATGTTTGAGCTGTGCTGTGCATCCAACTCTCTTTGATCCCTGTAATTTGGGCGTCAAGCCTCTTAAATAAGCATGTGAGACGATGATAAAGACTCAGCTTTGAGGAAGTGAAACGATAGAGGCCCTGAATTATCAGGGATGCCGGCTTTATTATACTGTTTATAATATATACATCATTAGACTATGTACATCATGAGAGCCGGTGGCTCAAGTATAGTAGGGCCAAAGATGAGCAATATTCCACGACCGACAGGTCTCCTCCTCTGACTTGTGTGAGTCCTTGTGGTCTTGAATGTCGATAAGATAATATGGCCCATTATGCAGATTCTTGCTGACCACAAAAGGTCCTTCCCAAGGCGGTGAAACTTATGCATATCCGTCTGATCTTGGATGAGCCGGAGCACTAAGTCGCCTTCTTGAAAGGTTCTGGTTTTGACCCGGCGGCTGTGATAACGATGTAAATCTTTTTGATAAATCTCCGAACGAGCCGCCGCGAGGTCACGCTCCTCATCTAACAGGTCAAGTGCATCTTGACGTGCCTTTTCATTATCAGCTTCAACGTAAGCCACCACCCGGGGTGAATCATGACGGATGCCACTAGGGAGAACCGCCTCTACTCCGTAAACCATGAAGAAAGGTGTCTAACCCGTAGATCTATTGGGGGTTGTATTGATACTCCATAACACTGAGGGTAACTCCTCCACCCAACAACCTGGTGTTCTTTGCAAAGGAACCATAAGCCGGGGCTTGATGCCTCGCAGAATCTCTTGATTAGCTCGTTCTGCTTGACCATTGGACTGAGGGTGAGCCACGGAGGAAACATCAAGTCGAATATGCTCCCATTGACAAAATTCATCCATAGCACCTTTAGACATATTAGTGCCATTATCCGTTATAATGCTGTGGAGAAAGCCAAAACGGAAGATCACCTTCTTGATGAATTGAACCGCCATTGCCGCATCACACTTACTGACCGGCTCTGCTTCAACCCACTTACTAAACTTATCAACCGCCACCAAAAGGTGGGTCTTCTTATCCTTGGACCTCTTGAAAGGTGCTACCTCTTGAGCACTACGTTGGTTTCCCCTTGAAGAGGAAAGGGTGATGCAACAAAGTACCGTAAGTATTTCCCTCAGTTTTTGAGAACCAAGGTATCAATCCAGTAGGAGGCTACGCGCGAGTCCCTAGCACCTGCACAAAACAAATAAATCCTCGTAACGCCTTAAGCAAGATGACATGATGTAGAGGGATAAACTCATGCAATATGATGAAAACCCCATCTTGTTATCCTCGATGGCAATAATACAATACGTGCCTTGCTGCCCCTACTGTCATTGGGAAAGGACACCGCAAGATTGAACCCAAATCTAAGCACTTGTCCCATTGCAAGAAAGATCATACATAAAAGAATTCAGAGAAGATTCAAATATTGTTCATAGATAAACTTGATCATAAACCCACAATTCATCGGTCTCAACAAACACACCGCAAAAGAAGATTACATCGAATAGATCTCCACAAGAGAGGGGGAGAACTTTGTATTGAGATCCAAAAAGAGAGAAGAAGCCATCTAGCTAATAACTATGGACCCGTAGGTCTGAGGTAAACTACTCACACTTCATCGGAGAGGCTACGGTGTTGATGTAGAAGCCCTCCGTGATCGATGCCCCCTCCGGCGGAGCTACGGAACAGGCCCCAAGATGGGATCTCGTGGATACAGAAAGTTACGGCGGTGGAATTAGGGTTTTGGCTCCGTATCTGATCGTTTGGGGGTACGTAGGTATATATAGGAGGAAGAAGTACGTCGGTGGAGCAACAGGGGGCCCACGAGGGTGGAGGCCGCGCCTGGGGGGGGGGGGCTTAGGCGCGCCCCCAACCTCGTGGCCTCCCTGTTGGTTCTTGACGTAGGGTCCAAGTCTCCTGGATCATGTTCGGTGAGAAAATCACGTTCCCGAAGGTTTCATTCCGTTTGGACTCCGTTTGATATTCTTTTCTTGCGAAACCTATTAACCGGAATACCAAACGGAGTCCAAACGGAATGAAACCTTCGGGAACGTGATTTTCTCAACGAACAAGACCCAGGAGGCTTGGACCCTACGTCAAGACACAAAAGAGGAGGCCACGAGGTAGGGGGGCGTGCCTACCCCCAGGGGCGCCCTCCACCCTCGTGGGCCCCCTGTTGCTCCACCGACGTACTCCTTCCTCCTATATATACCTACGTACCCCCAAACGATCAGACACAGAGCCGAAACCCTAATTCCACTAACGTAACTTTCTGTATCCACGAGATCCCATCTTGGGGCCTATTCTGGAGCTTCGCCGGAGGGGACATCGATCACAGAGTGCTTCTACATCAACACCATAGCCCCTCCTATGAAGTGTGAGTAGTTCACCTCAGACCTACGGGTCCATAGTTAGTAGCTAGATGGCTTCTTCTCTCTTTTTGGATCTCAACACAATGTTCTCCCCCTCTCTTGTGGAGAACTATTCGATGTAATCTTCTTTTTGTGGTGTGTTTGTTGAGACCGATGAATTGTGGGTTTATGATCAAGTCTATCTATGAACAATATTTGAATCTTCTCTGAATTCTTTTATGTATGATTGGTTATCTTTGCAAGTCTCTTCGAATTATAAGTTTGGTTTGGCCTACTAGATTGATCTTTCTTGCAATGGGAGAAGTGCTTAGCTTTGGGTTCAATCTTGCGGTGTCCTTTCCCAATGACAGTAGGGGCAGCAAGTCACGTATTGTATTGTTGCCATCGAGGATAACAAGATGGGGTTTTCACCATATTGCATGAGTTTATCCCTCTACATCATGTCATCTTGCTTAAGGCGTTACTCTGTTTTTAAATTAATACTCTAGATGCATGCTGGATAGCGGTCGATGAGTGGAGTAATAGTAGTAGATGCAGGCAGGAGTTGGTCTACTTGTCTCAGACGTGATGCCTATATACATGATCATACCTAGATATTCTCATAACTATGCTCAATTCTGTCAATTGCTCAACAGTAATTTGTTCACCCACCGTAGAATACTTATGCTCTCGAGAGAAGCCACTAGTGAAACCTATGGCCCCCGGGTCTATCTTCATCATATTAATCTCCTACTACTTAGTTATTTCCTTTGCTTTTTTCCTTTGCCTTTATTTTACTTTGCATCTTTATCACAAAAATACCAAAAATATTTTCTTATCATATCTATCAGATCTGACAATCATAAGTGGCTGTGTAGGGATTGATAACCCCTATTCGCGTTGGTTGCAAGGATTTATTTGTTTTGTGCAGGTACGAGGGACTCGCGCGTAGCCTCATACTGGATTGATACCTTGGTTCTCCAAAACTGGGGGAAATACTTACGCTACTTTGCTGCATCATCCCTTCCTCTTCGGGGAAAACCAACGCAGTGCTCAAGAGGTAGCAACTCACATACTTATTGCAAAAATCTATTATTTATCGAAGCAAAGTACTACGTGCATGCTCCTAGGGGGATAGATTGGTAGGAAAAGACCATCGCTCGTCCCCGACCGCCACTCATAAGGAGGACAATCAATAAATACCTCATGCTCTGACTTCTTAACATAATGGTTCACCATACGTGCATGCTACGGGAATCACAAACTTCAACACAAGAATTTCTCAAATTCACAACTACTCAATTAGCACAACTCTAATATCACCATCTCCATATCTCAAAACAATTATCAAGTTTCAAACTTCTAATAGTATTCAACACACTCATAAGAAAATTTTATTATTAATCTTGAATGCCTAAAACAATTAAAGCAAATTACCATGCTGTTTTTTTAGGACTCTCAAAATAATCTAAGTGAAGCATGAGAGAACAATAGTTTCTATAAAACAAATCCACCGACGTGCTCTAAAAGATATAAGTGAAGCACTAGAGCAAAAACTATATAACTCAAAAGATATAAGTGAAGCACATAGAGTATTCTAATAATTTCCGAATCATGTGTGTCTCTCTCAAAAGGTGTGTACAGCAAAGATTATTGTGGTAAACTAAAAAGCAAAGACTCAAATCATACAAGACGCTCCAAGCAAAACACATATCATGTGGTGAATAAAAATATAGCTCCAAGTAAAGTTACCGATAGAAGTAGACGAAAGAGGGGATGCCTTCCGGGGCATCCCGAAGCTTTGGCTTTCAGGTGTCCTTATATTATCTTGGGGTGACATGTGCATCCCCAAGCTTAGGCTCTTGCCCCTCCTTGTTCCATAATCCATCAAATCTTTACCCAAAACTTGAAAACTTCACAACACAAAACTTAAAGTAGAAAATCTCATGAGCTCTGTTAGCGAAAGAAAACAAAAGACCACGTCAAGGTACTGTAATAAACTCATTATTTATTTATATTGGTGTTAAACCTACTGTATTCCAACTTCTCTATGGTTTATAAACTATTTTACTAGCCATAGATTCATCAAAATAAGCAAACAAGACACGAAAAACAGAATCTGTCAAAAACAGAACAGTCTGTAGTAATCTGTAGCTAGCGCAAGATATGGAATCACAAAAATTCTAAAATAAATTTCTGGACGTGAGGAATTTATCTATTAATCATCTTCAAAAATAATTAACTAAATGGCACTTTTCAAATAAAAATGGCAGCAGTTCTCGTGAGCGTTAAAGTTTCTGTTTTTTACAGCAAGATTAACAAGACTTTCCCCAAGTCTTCCCAACGGTTCTACTTGGCACAAACACTAATTAAACACAAAAAACACAACCAAAACAGAGGCTAGATAAATTATTTATTACTAAACAGGTGCAAAAAGCAAGGAATAAAAATAAAATTGGGCTGCCTCCCAACAAGCGCTATCGTTTAACGCCCCTAGCTAGGCATAAAAAGCAATGATAGATCTAGGTGTTGCCATAATAGTAAGATATATCATTAACACTCATTTCATATTCTCTACGTTCGGCAGCAAGTTTTCTTTGAGGCAAGAAAAAGTAATCAAAAGGGCTAAATTTAATGGGACAAAAGTCCCCAAGATCAACCTTGGGAGGTATAGGTTCCTCCTTTGGCCCTTCGTATTGCACAACCAATTCATCATTATAAGCATTCTTTTGACAGAACTTTGTAAGCCTATACTCAAGAGAATATCCTAGTTCATTATTTCGAATGGCCAAATCATCATTAAGTTCAGAAATTCTATCAACTAATACATTGCTAGGCACCCTTTTTCTAAGATTTTCATTGAAAGCAACATAGTTTAGAGATTGAAAACACATTATTTCTTCTTGATCAAAAAGGATAGCCTCTATGGGAGGACGGCAAGCGTCCACCCTATAATGCGCAAAGATTTCTTTGGCCTCTTTTATTATGAATCTGAACTCATGAGCCAAAAAGATAGTAGCGGCACGCTTAATAGAAGAATGCTCAATATTAGAAAATTCTAGGAAAATCCTTTGTATGCAAGGGTGCATGTGCATGAATTGTCTTTCAAGTTCAACTACAAGCATGGCAATAGCGTCCGCAAGACTACTAGTTCTATGAAGGATAGAACTACCCATGGAAGGCAAAGCACCGGCACAAGTAAAGAAATCTTTGATAACTCCTTTTCCAATTATATTACCACTACCAATATGGAATTTTTTTGTATGTAAGATAGGGGGTTCTTCAGCAGGAGCATCCGAATTTTTTATGATATTATTATTTTCCATATCGACAATAATTTCCCCAATTTCAGACATAATGGCAGAAAGTGCAAAAGGCAAAAAGAGGCAAATAGAGAAAGAGAGGGAGGATAGAGAGAGAGGGCGAATAAAACGGCAAGGGTGAAGTGGGGGAGAGGAAGACGAGAGGCAAATGGCAAATAATGTAATGCGGGGGATAAGGGTTTGTGATGGGTACTTGGTATGTTTGACTTTTGCGTAGACCTCCCCGGCAACGGCGCCAGAAATCCTTCTTGCTACCTCTTGAGCACTGCGTTGGTTTTCCCTTGAAGAGGAAAGGGTGATGCAGCAAAGTAGCGTAAGTATTTCCCTCAGTTTTTGAGAACCAAGGTATCAATCTAGTAGGAGGCTACGCGCAAGTCCCTCGCACCTACACAAAACAAATAGATCCTCGCAACCAACGCGATAAGGGGTTGTCAATCCCTACACGGTCACATACGAGAGTGAGATTTGATAGATATAATAAGATAATATTTTTGGTATTTTTATGATAAAGATGCAAAGTAAAATAAAAGGCAATGAAAATGACTAAGTATTGGAAGATTTAATATGATGAAGATAGACCCGGGGGCCATAGGTTTCACTAGTGGCTTCTCTCAAGAGCATAGGTATTTCACGGTGGGTGAACAAATTACTGTTGAGCAATTGACAGAATTGAGCATAGTTATGAGAATATCTAGGTATGATCATGTATAGAGGCATCACGTCCAAGACAAGTAGACCGACTCCTGCCTGCATCTAATACTATTACTCCACACATCGACCGCTATCCAGCATGCATCTAGAGTATTATGTTCAAAAGAACAAAGTAACGCCTTAAGCAAGATGACATGATGTAGAGGGATAAACTCATGCAATATGATGAAAACCCCATCTTGTTATCCTCGATGGCAACAATACAATACGTGCCTTGCTGCCCCTACTGTCACTGGGAAAGGACACCGCAAGATTGAACCCAAAGCTAAGCACTTCTCCCATTGCTAGAAAGATCAATCTAGTAGGCCAAACCAAACTGATAATTCACAGAGACTTTCAAAGATAACCAATCATACATAAAAGAATTCAGAGAAGATTTGTAACATCCCAAATTTTCAATTTGGAATGTTATACATTAGATCATCATTGCATATCATGTTTTATTGCTTTTCCGTTCCGTAATCCTCAAAATCCTAAGCAAATCAAGGACCCTCAGAGAGAGTTGGGGATTTCCCGGTTTTCATATTTGATTCTTTTATCAAATTTTGAAACAAGGATTTTGGTTTTAATTATTTTTATCTCCGAAAATATTTCATATTAAAATACAAGAGAGGAGATAATATGACTTCTCCAAAATAAATGAAATATTGGAGGAAAATACTAAAATCAAATATTTGTTCCATTTGGATTTTATTGCAATTTTGTTTGCATTAGAAAAATTGCACATTTTCAAAATTGCATTTTAGGGCCAAGAAAATGTTCATCTCGTTCTAAATATTTTATTTAGACGGTAAAAATTTATGTTGGCATTTTTAGTTTTTTATTTATTTTTCTAGGATTTTATTTCTGTCGGCGAAATTATATATTTTTTAAAAAGTTCCCGCGCCTGACTAGGCCTAAGGCCCAGCCGAGCCAGGCCGCCAACGCCGCCACCCCCGCGCGCGCCACCGCCACCGACTCTGACAAGGAGTCCGAGCCGGACTCCACTCCACCGACGCCGCCTTGACCCCTCCTCCAAGCCGCCCCGCCCCTTTATATACGCCGCCACCCCGCCCCAAACGCCACCGCCACCGCCGCCGCAGCCACCACCGCGCCGCCTAGCCCCGCCGCCCGCGCTGCCTAGCCCCGCCGCCCGCGCCGCGCCTAGCCGCCGCCGCCGCCTTGCCTCCGCCGCCGAACGCCGCCGCCGCCCCCGCGAGCCGCTGCTCCGCCGCCGCACCTCGCCTCGCCGGACCCCTCGCCGGACTCCGCCGCCGGTTTTTTTATAAAACCATTCGGTTTTTTTTGAAACCCTAGATCCGTTTTTTTTCGGATTCGCCGGTTTTTCTCGGTTCTTCTAATTAGCGGACTTTCGTCCGAACGTTCATTTTAACGAATAGTTCTTCGCCCCTTAGATACAACTAACGAACGCTCGTTCGTTAGTCTGTTCGTCAGTTTTCTTTTATCGGATTTATTCCGCGATTTTCTCTAATCGCGATTTCTGATCCGATCTTAGTTTCTGTTTATCTTTTCGCTCGTTAGTCGGAATCAGGCGATTCAAGCGCCTAGAGTTTCATATTGAAACCCTCTTTCCGTTTAACCAACTCAAACACATTTTCTCTACCGTAAAATTTGACCTAGTTTCAGATTAGTAAACGAAGCTTCTTTCTTTCGCCGTTTGAGTTTCGTTGCTCCGTTTGATTTGATTCTTTTTGCGAACCAGAGTTCTTACTTTGAACTTTCTGGTCAATCTCTTTTATTTGAGTTTTGCTTGTGCATCGTTGCTTGTTACTTATGTATGCTATTGTTTGCTTGCGATAGAACACCCGGAGTGCGAAGCATGCTACTACGAGTCCCTAGGTTTCGCAGATTGTCTGCAAGGCAAGTAACACTTTGATCATACCCCTTTATCACCCAGTTTTTATGCATTAGTTCCAATCCTCAAACATTGCATGATTAGGATGTCATGAACTTGTGGTTTGGGAAGTACTTGATGAGGTAGAACCTATTGCCCTGTTACATTCAAACCCTTGGGAGTTACTCTACGTGTTGCTTATATCACTATGCTATGCTATGCTCGTAGATGTGGTTTGGGTTTGAGTGAAATCCATGACAGATGTGAGATTGTTAAATTAATGGTTCAACTTAAGGTGGCAACTTAATCAAACAACTGGGTGGATTGAGGCACCTAGAGTACCCAGTGTTGCCTGTATTTTTTGGAAATCCCGGAGTACCCGTGTGATCTTCCTATGGACCGCCACCCAGGCTCAAAGGGAACTGAGATGATTCATGCTAGAAACTTCCGTGTGCAGCCACAAGCTATTATGGGCTCTAGCATAGTTGAGTAAGTTACGTGAAGATCTTGAAGATGCAGATCAACAGGTAGTGGGATGTAGGTTTGGTATGGTCTGTCCGGAGTAGAGAGTTAATGTTTCTGAAAGACTGTGTCTCGGTCATCCGTTTCTCAAACACCCTGTAGTGCGAGAAATCCAACGGAGGAGATCGAGTCTTGTGGGGAAAAGTGCGTAGACCTCTGCAGAGTGTACAATCTAATCATGGTTAGCCGTGTCCCCGGTTATGGACAATTCTTGAGTATCTAGTACTTGGGTTATCACATGTATCTCATCATGTTTAATTAATATTGTTGGGTTGTTAATCAATTTAATTGGGATTGAGTTGGAGGGACCTTCTCAATGATGTTTCAACTACCATGATAGTAAAATTTAAAATCTATTCCTTTGTTGTAGGAAAAAATTGGCTTTTCGCAAAACTGTAACCATAGAGCTTTCCACCAGCCATATATGCATATAGTGATAGCATTATTTTGTTCTTGCTCTACTGTGTTACTTTGCCAGCATATTCCATGTGCTGACCCGTTTCGGGCTGCAACGTATTATGTTGCAGACTTTTCAGACGAGGAGTAAGGTATGTTAGGTCGTTGCCATGCAGCTCAGCTATGCCGTTGGAGTTGATGGACTCACCTTATCTTCCAAGCCTTCCGATGTTATCGTATTAGATGGCCTTAAGCCATATTATTGTAATAAGTTCTCTCTTGAGACATTCGATGTAATAAGTGTGTGATTGCTACTCTGTTATAAATCCTTCGAGTACTGTGTGTGTCAGCATTACCGATCCAGGGATGACACTGAAGCACAGAGACTTGACCAACTGAGGTCGGGTCGCTACAAGATGGTATCAGAGCACACGCTGAGTGTAGGACACGACCACTAAGATAAACCCTAGGTCACACCTCGCTTCTCATTTCTGTCTCCTCTCCATTTTCTACTCTTTAGGATGACGGAGATGAAGAACAAGTTTGCACAACCGGATGAAGACACACCTTTTGGACGTCACTTGAAGGAAGTCACTAGGTACTTGAACATTGGAATACCAAGCTTCACTGGGATGTACAACGCCACTTTACCTGAAGAGGAGCGCTGGATGATTCAAGTACAAGTTCCAGGAAGGACGTTCTCGCCAACTTCTAAACCCATAGAGTTTTCTTTCGAAGCACCCACCTGGAGTCTAGGCAAGAGCATGGCAGCCCACATTACCATTGGACGCAATGGAGAAGTTTACAACAGGGAGCTTAAGAACACTATTTACCAAATATGTGGGCGCCGAGATGAGCAATGGGAAGTAATCAGCACTAGGAAGGATAGATCCATTGCAGCCTTCATTCAGGAGTTAAACCAACACATTCGATGCTAGGAGAACCAGATGTGCGCTGACATGATGGACTTAAAGAAGGCGAAGACTAGGATCATCGAGCTGGAGGAAGAACTCAAGTTTACACGTGATGGGTATGAGGAGGAAATCAAGACACTACTGGAGAAGAATGACGACCTAGTCAAGAAGATCGGAGTAATCATGGGAGGACCAGCACCGAGAGACGAAGACGAAGATCCCACTTGCCCGGACAACTACATCATCATCGACGACACCGATTCCGATCCTAGTGATGATGACTATGAAGACGAAGCTGGAGCAGACATCATGGAGTCTTCCATCGATCAAAATTTCTAGATGACTACCATATATCACTAGTATTCCCCCATGTATTTAGTAGTAGTTGAACACTTGTGCGATAGTTCTAGATCGTTTGTATGCCCTTGCTTGATTGATTGAGTGAAATGATTGTGTTTGTCTCATGTGCATATGGGTAGTGTTTTCTCATTAGACCTCTTTTCTATTCTAAATCTCTTCCATCTAAACCCCTCAGATGCCTCCGAGACGTGACACCGGTTTTTCCTTCCCACCGGAGCTCACCCAGTTGATCCAACAGCAGAATACGTTGATGCAATTGCTACTTCAGAATCAGGGCAACAACAACAACACCAACAACAACCCGCCGCCCGTGGACAACCTAGCCCGTTTTCTAAGGTTACAACCGCCGGTGTTTTCCAGTAGCACCGAGCCCATAGTTGCGGACGATTGGCTACGCCGTATTGGAAGGGAGTTGACCACCGCAGGTTGCACAGATGTTGAGAGAGTGCGCTTTGCCGCATATCAATTGGATGGACCAGCAGCCTCATGGTGGGAGAATTACACAGCCACTTTTCCTGTAGCCAATGTCACTTGGGACCAGTTTCAGCAAGCTTTCCGCACAGCCCATGTCTCCACTGGAGCTATGCAAATGAAGAAGCGGGAGTTCCGCAACCTACGCCAGGGGAACCGTACTGTGGCTCAGTACGTGGATGAGTTTAGCAAGTTATCTCGCTACACCCCTGATGATGTGGCCACAGACGCCGCGAAGCAGGAGAAGTTTATGGAAGGGCTGAATGATGAGATGAGTATGCAGTTGATGGTAGCAACCTTCAACAACTACTAGGAGTTGGTAGATAAGGCTCTTATGATTGAAGGGAAGCAACAGCAGATTGAGAGCCGCAAGAGGAAGTATGGACAAGGGAAGTATAACTCAGGAGCTCAGCAGAAACCTCGCCTAACCCCGAACTCGGGAGGACTTGTTCATAACCATGGAGGTCACAACCACACTGGAGGAGGATCGCATAACCACAATGGTTCTAAGAATGGGAATGGGAACGGAACCAACAATAATCATAACCGCCCCAACCCAGCCACACCCGCCAAAAGGGACTTAAGTCATGTTACTTGTTTCAAGTGCGGGAAGACTGGACACTACGCCACGGAGTGCCCTGAAGGAAAGAATGGAAATGGAAATGGGAGCGCTGGGAAGAAACCAAATCCATTCAACAAAGGACAAGTGAACCACGTTAACGTGGAGGAGGTTGAAGAGCAGCCGGACGCGGTAATAGGTAAGTTTTTGGTTAAGTCATTTACCGCTCTTGTTCTTTTCGATACTGGTGCATCGCATTCATACATATCAAGGGGATTCGTGGATAAGTTTAAACTACCAACCCAAACCCTTAGGACCCCTCTTTTAGTAAGTTCACCCGGAGCAGAGTATATGGCCAGCCGATGGTGTGACCAGATACCCTTAACCATTGGTACACATGTTTTTCCGTCCGACCTAATTATCTTGGAGTCACAAGGACTGGATGTGATATTGGGTATGGACTGGATGTCAAAGTTTGGAGGAAGCATTGACTGTGCTAGTAAGTCGATTTATCTCACCAACCCGGAAGGAAAAAGGATTAATTATGTATCTAGGCATGTGCCTAGGAGGAGTCAAGTGAATGCCCTTACGGGAGTTGTTCAGGAGGAAGTGCCTGTAGTGAAGGATTACCCGGATGTTTTTCCAGAGGAGTTACCAGGCATGCCACCGGATAGAGACATTGAGTTTTTGATAGAGCTGTTGCCAGGTACCGGACCAGTATCCAAGAGACCCTATCGGATGCCCGCAAATGTTCTGGAAGAAATTAAGAAACAGATCAAGGAATTATTGGAGAAAGGATACATCCAAAGAAGTCCATCACCTTGGGGAGCCCCAGTACTTTTGGTTGAGAAGAAGGATAAATCCCTGAGGATGGTTGTTGATTATCGAGCATTAAATGAAGTGACGATTAAGAACAAGTACCCACTGCCGATGATCAACGATCTGTTTGATCAGTTGCAAGGAGCTAAAGTGTTTTCGAAGATCGATTTGCAATCGGGGTATCATCAGTTGAAGATACGAGAGAAGGACATACCGAAGACAGCATTCACAACACGATATGGATTATACAAGTACACGGTCATGTCATTTGGACTGACTAACGCCCCTGCCTATTTCATGAGCATGATGAACAAGGTGTTCATGGAGTATTTGGACAAGTTTGTTGTGGTGTTTATTGATGATATTATGGTATACTCAAAGAACGAGGAGGAGCACAAGGAGCATTTGCGCTTAGTTCTCGACAAACTCAGGGAACACCAGTTGTATGCTAAGTTTAGCAAATGCGAATTTTGGTTGAAGGAAGTCGGGTTCCTTGGACATGTTATATCGGGAGAAGGTATAGCAGTAGACCCCAGCAAAACTCAGTCAGTCACTGAATGGTTGGCACCCACTTCAGTTAGCGAGATCCGCAGTTTTCTTGGACTCGCAGGATACTATCGGAGATTCATCGAGAATTTTTCCAAGATTGCAAAGCCAATGACTGAACTGTTGAAGAAGGATACTAAGTTTAAATGGACAGAAGATTGCGAGGCAAGTTTCCAGGAATTGAAGAAACGTTTGACTACAGCACCAGTGCTAACACTGCCAGATATACATAAGGAGTTCCAAGTGTACTGCGATGCCTCATGCTTAGGACTTGGATGTGTGCTTATGAAGGATGGGAGAGTTGTTTCGTATGCCTCATGACAACTAAAACCTCATGAGTTGAACTATGCCACGCACGATTTGGAGTTAGCAGCCGTAGTACATGCATTGAAGACCTAGAGACATTACCTTATTGGAAACCGTTGTGATGTGTACACGGACCATAAGAGTTTGAAGTACATTTTCACCCAAAAGGAACTGAACCTTAGACAGAGGAGATGGTTGGAACTTATAAGGATTATGACATGAAACTACACTATCATCCAGGAAAGGCCAGTGTCGTAGCAGACGCTTTGAGCCGGAAGAGTTATGCTAATATCCTTGAAAGTAAGGGACTGCCGAAGGAATTAGCAGAGGACATCATGGAACTTCGATTGGAGATTGTTCCTAGAGGATTTATTGCAACAATGGAGGTCCAGTCGACATTGTTGGACAAGATTCGGGAAGCCCAGAAAGAGGACAAGGAGATTGCTGAGATAAAGGAGAAGATGAGCAAAGGAAAGGCCAAAGGTTTTCGTGAAGATGAGCACGATACCCTATGGTTTGAGGACCGAGTTTATGTGCCCAATAACCAGGAGATCAGGAAGTTAATACTTCAAGAGGCCCATGACTCACCATACTCGATACACCCCAGAAACACCAAGATGTATTTGGATTTGAAGGAACGTTTCTGGTGGACCGGTATGAAGAAGGATATTGCCGAGTATGTAGCCGTATGTGATGTATGTCAACGCGTGAAGGCAGAGCATCAGAAGCCAGCAGGACTGTTACAGCCTATGCCGATAACTGAATGGAAGTGGGATAAACTGGGCATGGACTTTATCACCGGATTGCCCAGGACCAAAGCAGGATATGATTCCATATGGGTAGTAGTTGATCGCTTGACCAAAGTAGCTCACTTCATCCTAGTGAAAACCACCTATACGAGTGCAAAGCTGGCCAAGATATATATGTCCAGGATAGTATGTCTTCATGGAGTTCCGAGGACCATCGTATCAGATCGAGGAACATAGTTTACCTCAAAGTTTTGGCACCAGTTGCACCAGACCCTGGGAACGAGATTGGAGTTTAGTACAACATTTCACCCACAGACGGATGGACAAACAGAGAGAGTCAACCAAATTTTGGAGGACATGTTGAGAGCCTGTGCGCTAGATTATGGATCTAGTTGGGATGACAATTTGCCATACACAGAGTTTTCCTATAACAATAGCTATCAAGCCAGTTTGAATATGGCACCGTTTGAAGCCCTGTATGGATGAAGGTGCACAACACCGTTGATGTGGGACAAGGTAGGAGACCGACAGTTGTTTGGACCAGACTTGATCAAGGAGTCCGAGGAGAGGTTAAATTGATTCGAGACAGACTGAAGATTCCTCAGTCTAGGCAGAAGAGTTATGCTGACTCAAAACGCAAGGAGGTAACCTATGAAATTGGAGATCGAGCATATCTGCGAGTATCACCCTTGCGAGGAGTGAAACGTTTTGGAGTTAAGGGAAAGTTAGCCCCGAGATTTGTAGGACCGTATCGTATTTTGGAACGGATGGGAGAAGTTGCCTACAAGTTGGAGTTACCCGAGGGACTGTCAGGAGTTCATGACGTGTTTCACGTTTCATAGCTGAAGAAGTGTCATGCTGAGATGGCAGATATACCGCTAAAAGATACAGTACCCCTGGAGGCGATTCAGTTGGACAGTGATTCGACTTATGAGGAGAAACCAGTTAAGATTCTTGAGTTTGCCAGCAGAATCACCCGAAGTAAGGTTATCAAGTTTTGTAAAGTTCAGTGGAGCCACCATACCGAGGACGAAGCCACCTGGGAACGAGAGGATGATCTCCGCAAAGACCACCCGCACCTATTTTCTAGCCAGCCTGAATCTCGAGGGCGAGATTCATCTTAAGGGGGGTAGGTTTGTAACATCCCAAATTTTCAATTTGGAATGTTATACATTAGATCATCATTGCATATCATGTTTTATTGCTTTTCCGTTCCATAATCCTCGAAATCCTAAGCAACTCAAGGACCCTCAGAGAGAGTTGGGGATTTCCGGGTTTTCATATTTGATTCTTTTATCAAATTTTGAAACGAGGATTTTGGTTTTAATTATTTTTCTCTCCGAAAATATTTCAAATTAAAATACAAGAGAGGAGATAATATGAATTCTCCAAAATAAATGAAATATTGGAGGAAAAATACTAAAATCAAATATTTGTTCCATTTGGATTTTATTGCAATTTTGTTTGCATTAGAAAAATTGCACGTTTTCAAAATTGCATTTAGGGCCAAGAAAATGTTCATCTCGTTCTAAATATTTTATTTAGACGGTGAAAATTTATTTTGGCATTTTTAGTTTTTTATTTATTTTTCTAGGATTTTATTTCGGTCGGCGAATTTTTTTTTAAAAAAATTCCCGTGCCCGACTGGGCCTAAGGCCCGGCCGAGCCAGGCCGCCAACGCCCCCCCCCCCCCCCCCCCCCCCCCCCCCCCCCCCCGCGCGCGCACGCCGCCGCCGCCGACTCGGACAAGGAGTCCGAGCCGGACTCCACTCCACCGCCGTCGCCTTGACCCCTCCTCCAAGCCGCCCCGCCCCTTTATATACGCCGCCACCCCGCCCCAAACGCCACCGCCACCGCAGCCACCGCCGCGCGGCCTAGCCCCGCCGCCCGCGCCGCGCCTAGCTGCCGCCGCCGCAGCCGAGCGCCGCCGCCACCTTGCCGCCGCCGTTGAACGTCGCCGCCGCCCCCACGAGCCGCCGCTCCGCCGCCGCACCTCGCCTCGCTGGACCCCTCGCCGGAGGTAGTCGCCGGACTCCGCCGCCAGATTTTTTATAAAACCATTCGTTTTTTTTGAAACCCTAAATCCTTTTTTTTCGGATTCACCGGTTTTTCTCGGTTCTTCTAATTAGCGGACGTTCGTCCGAACGTTCGTTTTAACAAATGGTTCTTCGCCCGTTAGATACAGCTAACGAACGCTCGTTCGTTAGTCTGTTCGTCAATTTTCTTTTATCAGATTTATTCCGCGATTTTCTCTGATTGTGATTTCTAATCCGATTTTAGTTTCTGTTTATCTTTTCGCTCGTTAGTCGGAATCAGGCTATTCAAGCGCCTAGAGTTTCATATCGAAACCCTCTTTCCGTTTAACCAACTCAAACAAGTTTTCTCTACTGTAAAATTTGACCTAGTTTCAGATTAGTAAACGGAGCTTCTTTCTTTCGCCGTTTGAGTTTCGTTGCTCCATTTGATTTGATTCTTTTTGCGAACCAGAGTTCTTACTTTGAACTTTTTGGTCAACCTCTTTTATTTGAGTTTTTCTTGTGCATCGTTGCTTGTTACTTATGTATGCTATTGTTTGCTTGCGATAGAACACCAGGAGTGCGAAGCGTGCTACTACGAGTCCCTAGGTTTCGCAGATCGTCAACAAGGCAAGTAACACTTTGATCATACCCCTTTATCACCTAGTTTTTATGCATTAGTTCCAATCCTCAAACATTGCATGATTAGGATGTCATTAACTTGTGGGTTGGGAAGTACTTGATGAGGTAGAACCTATTGCCCTGTTACATTCAAACCCTTGGGAGTTACTCTACGTGTTGCTTATATCACTATGCTATGCTATGCTCGTAGACGTGGTTTGGGTTTGAGTGAAATCCATGACAGATGTGAGATTGTTAAATTAATGGTTCAACTTAAGGTGGCAACTTAATCAAACAACTGGGTGGATTGAGGCACCTGGAGTACCTGGTGTTGCCTGTATTTTTTGGAAATCCTGGAGTACCCGTGTGATCTTCCTATGGACCGCCACCCAGGCTCAAAGGGAACTGAGATGATTCATGCTAGAAACTTCCGTGTGTAGCCACAAGCTATTATGGGCTCTAGCATAGTTGAGTAAGTTACGTGAAGCTCTTGAAGAGGCAGATCAGCAGGTAGTGGGATGTAGGTTTGGTATGGTCTGTCCGGAGTAGAGAGTTAATGTTTCTGAAAGACTGTGTCTCGGTCATCCGTTTCTCAAACACCCTGTAGTGCGAGAAATCCAATGGAGGAGATCGAGTCTTGTGGGGAAAAGTGCGCAGACCTCTGCAGAGTGTACAATCTAATCATGGTTAGCCGTGTCCCCGGTTATGGACAATTTTTGAGTATCTAGTACTTGGGTTATCACATGTATCTCATCATGTTTAATTAATATTGTTGGGTTGTTAATCACTTTAATTGGGATTGAGTTGGAGGGACCTTCTCAATGATGTTTCAACTACCATGATAGTAAATTTAAAATCTATTCCTTTGTTGTAGGGAAAAATTGGCTTTTCGCAAAACTGTAACCATAGAGCTTTCCACCAGCTATATATGCATATAGTGATAGCATTATTTTGTTCTTGCTCTACTGTGTTACTTTGCCAGCATATTCCATGTGCTGACCCGTTTCGGGCCGCAACGTATTATGTTGCAGACTTTTCAGACGAGGAGTAAGGTACATTAGGTCATTGCCGTGCAGCTCAGCTATGCCGTTGGAGTTGATGGACTCACCTTATCTTCCATGCCTTCCGTTGTTATCGTATTAGATGGCCTTAAGCCATATTATTATAATAAGTTCTCTCTTGAGACATTCGATGTAATAAGTGTGTGATGGCTACTCCGTTATAAATCCTTCGAGTACTGTGTGTGTCAGCATTACCGATCCAGGGATGACACTGAAGCACATAGACTTGACCAACTGAGGTCGGGTCGCTACAAGATTCAAATATTGTTCATAGACAAACTTGATCATAAACCCACAATGCATCGGTCTCAACAAACACACCGCAAAAGAAGATTACATCTAATAGATCTCCACAAGAGAGGGGGAGAACTTTGTATTGAGATCCAAAAAGAGAGAAGAAGCCATCTAGCTAATAACTATGGACCCATAGGTCTGAGGTAAACTACTCACACTTCATAGGAGAGGCTATGGTGTTGATGTAGAAGCCCTCCATGATTGATGCCCCCTCCGGTGGAGCTCCGGAACATGCCCCAAGATTGGATCTCATGGATACAGAAAGTTACGGCGGTGGAATTAGGGTTTTGGCTTCGTATCTGATCATTTGGGGGTACATAGGTATATATAGGAGGAAGAAGTACGTCGGTGGAGCAACAGGGGGCCCATGAGGGTGGAGGGCGCGCCTGGGGGGGTAGGCGCGCCCCCCTACCATGTGGCCTCCCTGTTGGTTGCTTGACGTAGGGTCCAAGTCTTGTGGATCATGTTCGGTGAGAAAATCATGTTCCCGAAGGTTTCATTCCGTTTGGACTCCGTTTGATATTCTTTTCTTGCGAAATCCTAAAACAGGCAAAAAAACAGCAATTCTGGGATGGGCCTCCGGTTAATAGGTTAGTCCCAAAAATAATATAAAAGTGTATAATAAAGCCCAATAATGTCCAAAATAGTAGATAATATAGCATGGAGCAATCAAAAATTATAGATACGTTGGAGACGTATCAAAAGGTCCAACCATATCAAGCCCCCAAGTCGCAAACGGCCAAGTAATTGGGATCATCCTCAACTCTTGAGCCGGAACATGAGCTCGTCGTGAAAACTTCTGACAACCGTCACATTTGCTGACCAAATCCTCAGCGCCAGCATGAGCCGTCAACCAATAAAAACCGTGACGAAAAAGCCTTGGCTACAAGAGATTTAGAGCCGGCATGATGACCACAATCTCCTTCATGAATCTCTCGCAAAATCTCATAGCCTTCTTCAGGAGAAACACAACATTGAAACGTCCCTGTGACACTGCGATGGTGCAACTCCCCATTAACTATCATCATTGACTTAGATCGCCGGGTTATCTGCCTGGCCAAGATCTCATATTCAGGTAACTCGCCTCGGGTCATGTATGCCAAATATGGCACTGTTCAATCAGGAATAGCATGAAGATCCGCCACCAATTGTGCTTTCGGGTCAGGAACAACTAGATCCTCCTCTGTAGGCAACTTGACAAAAGGGTTAAGCAAAATATCCAGGAAGGTGTTAGGTGGTACCGGCTTACGCTGAGACCCTAACCGACTTAAAGTATCGGCCACCTCATTCTTCCTGCGATCAATATGTTCAACTTGATAACTCTTGAAGTGACCCGCAATAGCATCAACCTCTCGACGATAAGCCGCCATAAGTGGATCCTTAGAATCCCAAGTGCCAGAAACTTGTTGAGCTACCAGATCTGAATCACTGAAGCACCTCACCCGGCTTAAGTTCATCTCTTTAGCCATCCGAAGACCATAGAGCAAGGCTTCATACTCAGCTGCATTGTTAGTACAGGGGAACATTAACCGGAGAACATAAGAAAATTTATCACCTCGTGGGGAAGTCAAGACAACTCCAGCCCCCGAGCCTTCCAACTGCCTAGATCCATCAAAGTGAATTGTCCAATATGTGTTGTCCTGCTTTTCCTCAGGCGTTTGCAACTCCGTCCAATCATTGATAAAATCCACGAGTGATTGGGACTTGATGGCTATACGAGGCACATACTTCAAACCATGGGGTCCAAGCTCAATTGCCCACTTGGCAACCCGGCCTGTGGCTTCTCTGTTCTGGATGATGTCTCCTAAGGAGCAAAGCTAACCACAGTAATGGGGTGGCCCAGAAAATATTGGTTAATCTTCCAGCTTTCCACGAAGACCCCATACACCAGCTTCTGCCAGTGTGGATACCTCTGCTTGGACTCAATAAGTACCTCACTGATGTAGTAAACCGACCATTGAACTAGGTACTCCTTGCCTGCCTCTTTCCTTTCCACCACAATGGCTACACTGATAGCCTGGCTATTAGCTGCCACGTATAACAACAAAGGCTCTTTATCAATTGGAACAACAAGAACGGGCGGCTCAGCAAACTATTTCTTTAGATCCTCAAACTCTTGACTAGCAGCATCACTCCAAAAAAAGTGATCTGTCTTCTTCATCATCTGGTAAAGAGGGATAGCCTTCTCCCCTAACCGGCTTATGAACCGGCTTAAGGCCGTAATATGAGCCGCCAAACACTAAACATCATTGACGCATGCCGGTTTAGCTAAGGAAGTAATAGCCTTGATTTTCTCCGGGTTAGCTTCAATGCCTCTGTTAGGAACCAGAAAACCCAAAAGCTTACCCGCCGGTACACCAAAAACACATTTGGCTGGGTTAAGCATCATTTTATAAACCCGTAGATTGTCAAATGTCTCCTTCAAATCATTAATCAAGGTCTCCTTCTTCCTAGATTTTACCACAATGTCATATACGTAAGCATGAACATTACGCCCGATCTGATTGTGAAGACAATTCTGCACACACTGCTGGTAAGTCGCCTGGGCACTCTTGAGCCCAAAAGGCATAGACACATAGTAGAAGGTTCCAAATGGAGTAATGAAAGCTGTCTTCTCCTGGTCCCTAATTGCCATCTTGATCTGATGATAACCAGAATAAGCATCCAAAAAACTCAAACGCTCACAACCCGCCGTAGCATCAACGATCTGATCAGTACGAGGGAGAGCAAACGGATCAGCCGGATAAGCCTTGTTTAAGTCCATGTAGTCCACACGCATTCGCCAAGTGCCATTCTTCTTAAGCACCAACACCGGGTTAGCCAACCACTCAGGATGAAAAACTTCAATGATAAACCCGGCCGCTAAGAGCCGGGCCACTTCTTCACCAATGGCCTTCCGCCTCTCCTCGTTAAAAATACGGAGGAATTGCTTGACCGGCTTAAATTTAGGATCAATATTAAGAGTGTGCTCAGCGAGTTCCCTCGGTACACCCGGCATGTCTGAAGGCTTCCATGCAAAGATATCCCGGTTCTCACGGATGAACTCTATGAGTGCGCTTTCCTATTTTGGATCCAGATTAGCACTGATGCTGAACTGCTTGGATGTGTCTCCAAGAACGAAATCAACCAATTTAGTGTCATCTGCTGACTTAAACTTTAACGAAGGATCATGCTCTGTGGTTGGCTTTTTCAAGGACGTCATGTTTGCCGGGTCAACATTATCCTTGTAAAATTTCAGCTCCTCCGTTGCACAAACTGATTCAGCATAAGCAGCGTCACCTTCTTCACACTCCAAGGCCACCTTCCGAATCCCATGCACTGTGATGGTGCCCTTGTAACTCGGCATCTTAAGCTGCAAGTAAACATAACAAGGCCTCGCCATGAACTTAGCATAAGCCGACCGCCCAAACAGAGCATGATAAGGGCTCTTGATCTTGACCACTTCGAAGGTGAGAGTCTCCAATCTGGAATCATGCTCATCTCTAAAGGCAACCTCCAAGGATATCTTACCCACTCGATAGGCCGACTTACCCGGCATGACACCGTGAAAAATGGTGTGTAACGGCTTAAGATTTTTATCTATCAGTCCCATACAACGGAAGGTTTCATAATAAAGTATATTAATGTTGCTGCCTCCACCCATGAGTACCTTAGTAAATTTATAGCCTCCAACCTGAGGCGCCACCACTAGAGCCAGGTGACCCGGATTGTCAACCCGGGGTGGGTGATCCTCACGACTCCATATAATAGGCTGCTCCGACCACCGTAAGTAACGTGGCACCGCCGGCTCAACAACATTTACTGCCCTCTTATGAAGCTTCTGATCCCGCTTACACAAGCTAGTGGTGAAAATGTGGTACTATCCACTATTCAATTGCTTTGGGTTGCTCTGATAACCAGATTGTTGCTGCTGATTTCCCTGATTATTCCGCTGGTTGTAACCACCTTGGTTGTCGTGGCCTTGAAACCCAGAATTTTAACCGCCGCCTCCATGACCCGGACCATGAGAGCCGGACCCTGAACCGCCGTTCGGGCCATGGTTGTGCTGGATGGACTCCCTAAAGTGTCTCATTATGCCGCAATCTTTCCACAGATGGGTAGCTGGCTTCTGATCCGTTCCGTGTTTTGGACATGGCTAGTTTAGCATTGCCTCAAGGTCAATTTTTGTCCCTTGAGCCGGTCTCCCCTTAAGACGCTGGTTATAATTCCATGCACCGGTGTTAGCCACAAAATCGTCAGCCTTGCATTTACCACTGCCGCCCTGACTGGTTGGGTTGTACTGCTGTCCCCTCATACCGCCACTCTTCTTTCCCTTTCCCGATCTTTCATCATCAGAGTCGGGGTCCTTGGTACTATCAGAGTCGGCATACTTGATGAGAGCCGCCATGAGCTCCCCCATGTCGCTGCAATGACACTTAAGCCGCCCAAGTTTCTGCTTGAGTGGAAGAAAATGGCAATTTTTCTCCAACATTAAAACTGCCGAGCCGACATTGATATTATCTGAAGAATGTATGATAGTCAAGACCCGACGCACCCAGCTGGTCATTGAGTCGCCCTCAGCTTGAACACAAGAAACCAAGTCCACGATCGACATAGGCTGCTTGCACGCATCTTTGAAATTCTGGATAAACCGGGCCTTCAGCTCTGCCCATGATTCGATGGAGTTATTCGGTAACCCCTTCAACCAGGTACGAGCTGTCCCTTCCAACACCATGGTGAAGTACTTAGCGTATGCAGCCTCGCTAACATCCATCATCTCCATAGCCATCTCATAACTCTCCACCCAAGCCTCAGGGGGCTGATCTGTTGTGTAATTAGGCACCTTACGAGGGCCTTTAAAGTCTTTGGGCAGACGTTCATTTCGCAGAGACGCCGTTAAGCACGGAACACCCAAAGCTCTAGAAGTTACACCCGCCTCAACTGAAGCCGTCAAGTAAACCGGCGCATGTTGATGAGCCACTAGTTCGGCCTCTCGATGCGCTCTACCTTGGTCCACCAAATCCTGTGCATTGGCACCACTTGCACGCAGGGTCATGTCCATGTGGTTGGTTACGACGCTTCTCAGTACTCGAGACTGCTGGTGAGCCAATGTGCCTACTTTAGCTCCAGCTTGGACGAGTGGTTGAATGAATCCGTTCATGACTATAAGAATAAGCCTGCTGCTGTACCAAAGCCGTTTGAAGAAGCTCCCTAGCCCTTCGGGTTTCAACCGCCGTCGGAGTCTCGCCCTCGATGGCAGAGTCGCCAATCGCGTAGCTGCAGCAATCATGTTGTCTAAAGGGGTGGAGTAATGACCCGGTGGCACCACCACATGCTGAGGCGGAGTGTTATTCATATGCAGAGAACTTGTCACGCGCGACTGACCCAACGTTCCACCCCCTCGCACCTCGGCCGTCTGGTTTATCACCGGTGGGTTACTGGCCCCTGCTCCAGGTGTGTTGAAGAGATTCCTTGACTCATAAGCCAAGGGCAGATGACTCTGATATTTTCTCCTCAAGACTTCATTTGATGCGTTCTGATCCACTATGAGCTGGTATGAATCTGCTCGAATCCGCTGCGCCTGGGCGTTTAAGACGACCCGCTCCGTAGTCATCCTAGCGTTTTCCATTGCCAGCTCTACCTTGGCTTGCGCTATCTCATCATGTAGTTTAGCCACTTCTTCCTTGTCCTGCTCCTGGTTGTCTGGGGCTACATCAACCTCCATCAGAGTCGCCACAGCTTCCAAAAGATCTGTTAAAACTTGAGCCGGCGGGCATGCTGACCCGCCGGCGCTTGCTGTCGGTGTCAAAACCGGCGGATCTCAGGTAGGGGTCCCGAACTGTGCGTCTAAGGTCGATGGTAACAGGGGACACAATGTTTTACCCAGGTTTGGGCCCTCTCTATGGAGGTAATACCCTACGTCCTGCTTGATTGATCTTGATGAATATGAGTATTACAAGAGTTGATCTACCACGAGATCGTAATGGCTAAACCCTAGAGGTCTAGCTTGTATGGCTATGATGATGTGTCTCCCCTCCGGACTAAGTCCTCCGGTTTATATAGACACCGGGAGGATCTAGGGTTACACAAGGTCGGTTACAAAGAAAGGAATCTACATATTTGGTTGCCAAGCTTGCCTTCCATGCCAAGGAGAGTCCCATCCGGACATGGGTGCAGTCTTCGGTCTTCGTATCTTCACAGCCCATCAGTCCGGCCCATGGCTAACAGGCCGGACGCCTGAGGACCCCTTAGTCCCGGACTCCCTCAGTAGCCCCTGAACCTGGCTTCAATGGCAACATATCAGGCGTGTAGATCTGTCTTCGGCATTGCAAGGAGCGTTCCTTCCTCCAAACTCCAAGATAGTCTTCGGACGTATTTGAACATGTCCGGACCTGTAACACAACACCACACACAACCGCGGAGAGAATATAATATTCCACGAGTCCATTCTGATGACAACTTTGATAACGTGACGTCACGCTCGCCCAGTTTTTCGAACCGTCTCCTCTCCCGTCGTTCCATGTTTCGAGGCGCAGTAGCTATTGGCACGCTCTGTCCAAACCGAGATCGTGTCCCCTTATTACGGGATTCTCATTAACACAAGCGTGGGTAACCCAACCGTTTTGTTGGAAAGATCCCTTAGGAATAGGCAGGCTTTCAGGCTTAAGATGAGGCGTTTAATTCCTGCTGCCTTTATAAAGGAACCAAGGGTTGTCCTTTTTGACGCCAAACTTCTCCTCAGCCTCTCCAACTTCGAGTTCTAGCACCCAAGGTTTCAACTTCGTTGCTCCGAGCTTCCCCATTATGTCCGGACCCAGCCCTCAAGGCCGATGGGTGGCTTCCTCTATTACAGAGGAGGACATTGCGAAGCTTTGAGCAGCCAGATACCTGACCGCGGAGATCCACCACAGGCTTCCTGCTCAAGGGCAGGTTATCCCGACCCCCAGATCTGGCGAGAGGATCGTTGATACGTCCATTTTGCATCATGCTTTTATATCGATATTTATTGCATTATGGGCTATTATTATGTCAGGACCCCGATTCCAAGCCACATCGATCTAGCCGGTAACACCTCATATCACTTTGCGGCCTCACGCACGGTATCCCACGGGTGTCGCCTTACCATGGCCCGGGACCGTTTACGCCTATTGGCTCACGTATATGATAGTGTCGCTAGCAGCCATATGACAGAGAACCCGGGCCGACATGGCTAGTCGTGAACCCAAAGCGGCACAGACCTATGGAGACAGGCATACATGAATCACATCGAGCATGTCGGTCATCAGCGAGTGATTCCGGGCTGTAGCACTAGGCTAACAGGACTCCGGGGAACCCGGGCTGTAGCAGGCTAGGTAGGATTCCGGATATCACCGCGTGCCATTTCCCCGAAGGGACAGACATAGGAACGAAGTGAAACACATGCCGGCCAGTCAAGTGTCCTGAACAGTAGTGCTGGGCTAGCAGGACTCCGGTGAACCGGGCTGTAGAGGACTACTATGGCTCGAGGAACACTAGACTACATTTCCCCATAAGAAGGGCTGCCAAGGATAAACAACTAGATTGTCGGATCCCACTCATACCAAGCATTTCAATCATACACACAATATGCCCGATATGAGTACATACAACATGGCATCACAACAAAACTCTACAACTCAAGTACTTTATTTAAAGGCTCCAGAGAGCCATACATAACATGTTCATACAGATAGGCGTCACATGACCCGACACTCAAGTCATACAATCATACAAGCACATGCGGAAGCAACTAGTCTGAGTACAGACTCTAGAAAGAAAGAAGGCTTCTCGAAGCCTGTCTATCTACATAGGGCCCTCCATGGCCAGGATCACCACCTGGGTGGCTAGTCACTCGTCGACGTCAAGATCTACGTAGAACCCATCGGAGGGGGCGGTGTTGTCGTCTGAAAACAGTAATTAAGCAAACATGAGTACAAAGGTACTCAGCAAGTCTTACATCAGAACCTAATATACATGCTTATTCTCAAGAAGGTGGTGGGGTTATTACAGCAAGCCAGCTTTGACTCTTGGCTAAGCTATCCTACGGAACTTCACTAGTAAAATAGTTTTCACACACGAGTCCACTACTCACCAACACAATACTCCACCGAGGATCCTCCCTCGTCATCCTACGAGAGGGCCATCCTCGGTACTCACACTTATCTTGAGTCTTTTAGTAGTATCCATTAACTTGTCTATGAACTGTATAGGCAACCAAGTAGTCCTTTACCGCGGACGCGGCTATTCGAATAGTTTTATACCCTGCAGGGGTGTACTTCTTCATACACGCTTTCACCACTTACCGCCGTTTACACGACATGTACTCGACAACCTTCAAGCGGAAGCCCAGCGAGGGTGTCGGCCACGGCCTACCTAAACACTTAAGTCTCTAGTCTTGGTTTATCGCCTATCCAGGTTCCATCCGCAGGGAGTCCGGCCGAGGTTTCCACTTACGGCCCCGAACGATGTGAACAGGGTTCCCGAGAAACCAAACGGGTGACTCGGTACACCGTGCCACGGTGTATCTACCGCAACATAGCCCACCCCTAGGGTCAGCGCTACGCACGGCCGCCAACACATAACCTATAAACACCAGAAACTATTTGCAACTCCTGGACAGAGTACTAGGGTGATTAAGAAGCCGAGAGGGTCAATTAAGGATCCCAATGCATGGTAGTAGCTGAATCTTAAATCACACATACAGATCTCAGTTCTTAGGGACGGCCTCAATGAAACAACCCACCATGTACTCCTACATGGCCTCTCATCGATACCTTTACCAAAACATGTTCAACACATCCCTCATATTACCTACATAAGCATTTCACTCCAGCTCATCACCCAGATGAACCAGACCTGACACAACTCTAAGCATAGCAGGCATTGCAAGGTAGGAATCATATACATGGCTCAATCAACTTCTACACATGCTAGTGGGTTTCATCTAGTTACTGTGGCAATGACAGGTCATGCAGAGGATAAGGGTTCAACTACCGTAGCACACAGCAGTTTGAATCGCGTTGTCTTAATGCAGTAAACAAGAGCAGAAGCGAGAACATGGGTTTGTATCAGAATGATCAATGGGTTGCTTGCCTGATGGAGTGGTAGAGGGATACTGCCCTTCAGTTGGATACTCGTGAATATCCTCGGAGGCAGAACCTACCACGAAGAACACATCAGAACACAATCAACACATGACGATATGCAACAATATGATGCATGCTATGACATGGAAATATGAATGTGTTTTGGCCTAATGCAAGCTAAAATAGAAGGGGATGAACTCATTTGAATCAAAGATTCAAATATTAGCTCATTAAACATGGCCTTAATAGTGCATTACCTTATTCTGCTTAAACAGCAAGGTTAACTTGTTTTGTCATGCATGAAACCATTACAGATGGATAGATTGAATTTTTTTGATCATTTTTCATATATAAATCTTTACATTTGGAGCTATGGTTGATTTTCTATGATTTTTAGAAGTTTTGACTATTTTCTGGAATTTCCTATATAAGAATAATTCCAGTAATTTTATTACTGCGTTAGCATTATGTCAGGGTGACGTCAGTGGTCAACGGGGATGTCCAGGTCAAACCTGACTGGTGGGTCCCGCGTGTCAGTAGTTAATTAAACTAATTATTTTTAGTTACGACTAATTTGATTTAGTTGGCAGAGGGGGGCCCACTTGTCATTGAGTCAGGGGGGTCAAACTGGGGTCAAACCCCTGGTCAGCGGGGCTAATCCCGCCGGCGTTTAGCCGCCGGCGAGGCCAGACGCGGCGGCGTGCTGCGAGATTTGCCCACAGGGCTCCATTTGCTACGCGGAGAGCAGCTACGGGCAGCTGGTGCTCGCCCGCATCCAGCCGTGGTGATGGCTTGGTCGGGGAGTGGCCGGAGCATCGCCGGTGACGAGGTCAGGCGGAGGCCGAAGCTCGGGCCAGCTCGTGCGCATGGCTGCAGTGGCCTAGGCGGTGCGGCGCTAGCACCTACAGCCTCTACGCGGCGCGAGAAGTGTGACGGACACAAGCCCGTGACCAAAAGGTCACCGGAGTGACGCCGGCGTCGAGCTCGCGCGGCGGCGTGCTACGGTGAGGAAGGGGGCGGCATCTACAGAGGCCAAGCGAGCACGGAAGCTAGGGGAAGAGGAAGAGGAGCTCACAGCGGGGTCGGAGAGGGGGTCAGCTAGCTTGGGGAGGTCCTGGCGGCGGCGAATCGACCGGAGATGGCTCAGGTGCCCGAGGTTGAAGACGAGGGCGAAGACGGCGTTCGGCGGCGTTTGGAGTCGCATGGGTCAGCAGAGAGGTCCAGGGCGACGAGGCGGAGCTATTGGGCTCGTCGGAGGGGCGAGGGGGTGGCTCTGGTGGCGTCTACGACGTACGGCGGCGAGGCTCGCGCTCGGCCATCGCGGGAGAGAGTGAGGGAGACGAGGGGGAGAGTGAGGGAGGATGAGAGGGGGACGTGGGGGTCACGTGGCATCCCTGGACGTCTCCAGGGCGTCGGCAGAAGCAGGAGGTGGCCGGCGTGTGGCCGCGGGCGCCGACCACGCGCTCCGCGTCCTTCTGGCGGGAGGAGGAGGACGACTGGCAGGTCCAGTCGGCTGGGCGAAGCCAGGTGGGCTGGGCCAGCACAGGTAAGGCCCAGGTGGGCTTCCCTCTCTCTCTTTTTTTGATTTGTTTCTGTTTTTCTATTTAACTGCAACTGTTGGGCTTTATTAAAAATACTAAAACATTTCCAAAAATCCTGAAAATAATTGTGGGCTCTGTTTAGAATATATCCAACAGCAAACATTTATTTCCAGAATTATTTGAGCATTTAAATTATTTTATAGCATTTAAATGCCCAAATTCAAATAGTTATGATTTAATTCAATGACCTTCTGTTGACCTAGAAAATTGTGCACCAATTTTGCCAGAGGTTCTAACCCAATACAAAGAGGGTGAACTTTTTAGAAGGGCATTTCAGGTTCATTGAAAATAATTTTAGTAAACCCTAGTTGTTTCCAGGGGGTGTTGGGGGTTTCTGCCTTCCCCATTTCAAATTTAAGAGGAATTTTTAAACATGATGCACACTCTAATGCTTGAACTAGCTAGGGTGTGACAACTCACCCCCACTCAAAAGAATCTCGTCCCGAGATTTAGGATCCTCCGGGAAGAAGGTGGGGTACTCGAGTCGAAGACGATCCTCCCTTTCCCAAGTGGCTTCTTTCTCGGAATGGTGTGACCATTGAACCTTGAGAAACTTGATATTATGACGTCGAGTGGTACGCTCGGCTTGATCAAGGATACGAACGGGATATTCCCGATAGGAGAGGTTATCATGTAGATCAAGCGTTTCGTGGTCCACTCCACGGATGGGATCCGCGAAGCAACGCCTGAGTTGAGAAACGTGGAAGACATCGTGAACTCTAGAAAGATGCAAAGGTAGTTCCAATTGGTAGGCAACTTCTCCTCATTTGGCAAGAATGCGAAAGGGTCCAATGTAACGAGGAGCCAATTTGCCTTTGATACCTAAACGATGGGTTCCCTTTAACGGGGTAACCCGAAGGTAGGCCTTCTCGCCGACTTCATAAGTCATAAGCTTATATTTACGATCATATTGACTCTTTTGACGAGATTGGGCTGTTTTCAATTTCTCACGAATAACGTGAACCTGCTCTTCTGCTTCCTGAATCATATCCGGGCCAAAGAGTTGTCTTTCCCCGGTTTCTGACCAGTTAAGAGGCGTTCGACATTTTCGTCCATAGAGAACTTCGAAAGGAGCCTTGCCCAAGCTGGCTTGATAACTATTGTTATAAGCAAACTCCGTGAATGGAAGGCATTTCTCCCAACTCATTCCGAACGAGATGACAGAAGCTCGGAGCATATCTTCCAGAATTTGATTGACTCGCTCTACTTGACCACTTGATTAAGGATGGAAGGCGGTACTAAAAGAGAGACGAGTTCCCATAGCATTTTGGGAACTTTCCCAAAATCGAGAGGTGAAGAGACTCCCACGGTCTGAGTTAATTTCCAATGGAACACCATGAAGAGACACTATTCAGGAGATGTATAAATCGGCTAGCTGGCTAGCAGTGATACTCTCACGAACAGGTAGGAAATGGGCTACTTTGGAAAGACGGTCGATCACGACGAAGATGGCATTATTCCCTCTCTTGGTCCTGGGAAACCCAGTGATGAAATCCATACTAATTTTATCCCATTTCCACTCGGGAATAGCCAAAGGTTGAAGGGTTCCAGCAGGCCGTTGATGCTCTGCTTTAACACGACGACAAACTTCGCAATTAGCAATGTATTGAGCGATTTCTCTCTTCATCCTAGTCCACCAAAACCTCTGGCGTAGGTCTTGATACATTTTGGTACTACCGGGATGAATGGTGAGAGGGGATTCATGAGCTTCCTTAAGTATCAACTGGCGCAGATGTTGTTTCTTGGGAACCACCAAACGGTTCTCGAAGAAGACAGCACCTCGCTCATCCATGGAGAAACATTTAGCAACTCCGCTAGCGATGTTTTCCTTAATTCGGGATATGCCCTTATCATACCGCTGAGCGGTTATGATTTGATCCATAAGGTTAGGTTCCGCTACCAGGGTGGATAGAAAACCTCAGGGAACAATGTGAAGATTAAGCTTACGAAATTCCTCGTGGAGAAGTGGTTGACTTTGTTGTAACATCAGGTTGTTACAATAGGATTTACGACTTAGTGCATCAGCCATGACATTGGCTTTGCCCGGGGTGTAAGTTATTCCTAAGTCGTAATTTGAGATCAACTCGACCCAACGTCTTTGCCTGAGATTCAAATCTGGTAGGGTGAAGATATATTTCAAACTTTGGTGATCGGTGAAGATCTCGCAACGATTACCGAGGAGGTAATGTCGCCAAGTTTTAAGTGCATGGACTATAGCTGCAAGCTCTAGATCATGGGTGGGATAATTTTCCTCATGTGTGTGTAATTGCCGTGAAGCATAGGCAATTACCTGACGATCTTGCATGAGTATGCAACCTAGTCCTTGTCGCGAGGCGTCGCAATAGATAATAAAGTCCTTGGAGAAATCTAGTGGTACGAGTACGGGAGCAGATGTCAGGCGTCTTTTCAGTTCCTGAAAACTGAACTCGCACTGTGGAGTCCACTCGAACTTTTTATCTTTCTTGAGGAGTTCAGTTAGAGGTTTAGCAACCTTGGAGAAATTCTCGACGAAGCGGCAGCAATAGCTCGCTAAGCCAAGGAAGCTCTGAACTTGCTGGACCGTCTCAGGTGGAGTCCAATCAAGGACGGCTTGAACTCGCTCGGGATTGACAGCAATACCCTTACCAGAGATTACATGGCCTAGATAGGTCACTTCTGGCAACCAAAATTCACACTTGGAGAATTTGGCGTAAAGGCGATGCTCTCGAAGTTTCATCAATACCAGCCTTAGATGTTCGACATGTTCCTCTTCATTCTTGGAGTAGATGAGTATGTCATCGAGGTATACTACGACGAATTTATCCAAGTACTCCATGAAGACCGAGTTCATTAACCGAGAGAAGGTGGCTGGGGCATTGGTTAAACCGAAGGACATAACGGTGTACTCATATTGGCCATAACGAGTAACAAAGGCCGTTTTGGGAATGTCCCCGTTTCTGATTTTGATTTGATGGTAGCCCAACCTCAAATCCATCTTGGAAAATACTAAGGATCCAGCAAGCTGATCATACAGATCGTTGATCCTGGGAAGCGGGTATTTGTTCTTGATGGTGACCAAGTTGACAGGTTGGTAATCCACAACCATTCGATCCGTTCCATCCTTCTTCTTGACGAAGAGGATGGGGCAAGCCCAAGGAGAGGAACTAGGACGGATGAAACCCTTTTCAAGGACTCATCGAGTTGGTTCTTAAGCTCGGCTAGTTCTAAGGGTGCCATCTTGTAGGGTCTTCTAGAAATTGGAACGGTTCCTGGAACAAGGTCTATCACAAACTCAACATCCCTGTCAGGTGGAACACCTGGCAGTTCTTCTGGAAAGACATCCGGAAAGTCTCGGACTACCGGAACATCCTCAAGGTCTGGAAGGGGGTTGGCATTTAAGGAGTAAAGCTGGCGCTTGGCCACTCGAGTTAAGACATTGACTGTCTTGCCCGATGGGTGAGTAAGTTGAACGGTTCTAGTCGCACAATCAATCTTAGCATAATGAGCTGACATCCAGTCCATACCCAAGATGATGTTTATGTCCGTGGACTTGAGAGCTATTAAGGATGCAAGGAAGACAAGTCTATTGACAAGAATTTCGTTCCCATGGCTTACTCTAGAAGTTTGCCATTTGGAACCCGGAGTTTGAATTACCATGGAAGTGGGCATGTCACAGAATGTCGTGTTATGCAATCGAGCATAGTTCTCGGATATGAATGAATGAGATGCTCCAGTATCGAAAAGAACAGATGCCGGATGGCAGTTAACAAGGAGCGTACCAAGGACGACGTTGGGATCCTCATGAGCCTCCTCGGCTGAAACATAGTTGACATGGCCACGGGCAGTAGTGACCGGCTTGGCGTAGAATGTCTTTCCCGCGGGCTTACCACGGCCAACGGACTTTCCAGCTTGAATGGGATTGTTGTTTTGGGGACACTCTCGGCTATAATGACCTAGCTCTCCACACTTAAAGCATGTCACCACATTGGGGCGTGGAGCAGCGTTAGCAGCGGGGCCACCATAGAGCTTGGGCAGTGAAAATTGCTGGTTGGGAGGAGGCGCCTCAAAGGATGGCCTCGGGATGAACCTGGGTGGCAGTGCCATGCTTGGAATCCACACCCGGCGCTTCTGAGCTCCAGAGCCGGATGAAGAGCCAAAATCACGGGAGTGCTTGCGTGAAGCATCATAATCAGTCTGGCCTGTCTCAGCACTTATGTCTTTATTGACCAACTTCTGAAAGGAGGTGCACTCATGCAGACGAAGATCGCGGCAAAGCTCAGGGCTAAGTCCCTTGCGGAACCTTGCCTGCTTCTTAGCGTCAGTAGATACCTCTTCAGGGGCATAGCGTGCCAGATTCCCAAATTCACGACTATATGCATCCACAGTCAGTCTTCCTTGGGTGAAATTGCAGAACTCCTCCCTCTTGCGATCCATGAGACCTTCCGGAATGTGATGCTCACGGAAAGCCTCACTGAATTCAGCCCAAGTAGTGATTTGGCCGACCGGGCGCATAGCTTCAAAATTTTCCCACCAGAGGCTAGCAGCGCCTTCGAGATGGTAGGCAGCATAAGTAACCTTGTCGGCTTCGGCTACGTTGGCAGAACGTAGCTTGTGGGTGATGCTGCGAAGCCAGTCATCCGCGTCGAGGGGCTCGACGGAATGGTTAAACTTTGGTGGGTACAGCTTGATAAAGTCATTGATTGACACCAAGTCATTTCGCGGGTGGCGTGCAGTGTTCTGCTCGATGCGCTCCAGCAGGTGGTTAGTCTCACGCTTGTTTCTTTCCGCCTCCAGCATCACTTCGGCCAGAGAAGGCGGGTGAGGTTGATTTTCACCCCTAGCTACACTGGCTTCCCCCTGCTCCGAGGCAGCAGGGTTGCTGCGGGTGTTGACCATCCTAGGAGAAAACAAGACAGTGGTTTAGATAAGGATGGCTCAAACTTAGCAAGGAAGTGCAGTATGTAATGGATAACACGGAATGCAGAGATGTTCATCCGTATGTCATGGTAATATAAAACTGCCATATATATACCAATGGTCATACACATCATACATAGTTTAGTACAAGCCCAGGCTACAGTACAACTATGATGAAATACGTTACATCTCATCGGAGGCATTCCAAGCTCCTATACATTATTTGTCTACACCTCCGGAATTGATTACACACAAAGTCATATTCCACAAGTCACGCAGGACAGTGGAGATACAACTACTACAATACTAGTGATACTACTACTAACTCAGACAGCTCCGTAGTAGTCCTCATAGAGGTCACCTCCATAGCCTGGAAGTTCAATGTGACCATCCGGGAACAGACGGTCCCGAGGAGCCTGTGGACCATAGGGGCTAGGATGAGGTCTTGGACTAACAAACGGTGGCCTGCGGGGACCACGGGGTGGGGTGATGCCTCCCACATCACGCCAATCCACCATGTCTGGCAAAGTAGATCTCACAGGATACAGATCCCTTGTATCCATACATCCAGCTTGCACCGCAGGTGCAAACCGAGTCAATGTGGCCCAATGATCAGCATGGGTATTGAAAAGTTCCAGCCTCAAGTCCTGATTCTCTCAGTCCTTATCTTCGAGCATCTCGGCAGTGGTACGAGTTAATGAGTCCTCCTGAGTGGAGTCAGCATAGATAGCCTGAAGATACCCTTGCGCTCCCGGAAGTGAAGCTGGCATGTAACGGAAGTCGGTGTTCCGAAGCAGGCCAGTCCGGACTCGCATGATGGTCATCATGGAATAGGCAGCATCCTGCACAGCCATCTCAACAGTACCCCGAGTCCATAGGAACAGTGAAGGGGCTCGGTAGATCCAGGATAAGAAGGAAATATCCTGAAGGTGCAGAAATATTGGCTTTGATTAAAGTCCCGGAATTGCTCTTCGACGGTGTATTCGGGATACCAACGGTAACCCATCTCGATCATTACCCGGACTAACATAGCAGTATGACCGGGCACGTCGAGGCACCGGGTCAGGCGAACCACTTGGTTTTGAACACGGTTGGCCATTTGAAAGCACAACCACAATGCAAAGACATCAGAATTTCGAGGGAAAATTGGACAGCATAACAGCTGTAAATGCTCAGAAAAAGATTTGAGACATCCACAACAATTCGCAATACCACTCAACAACATCATATCAAGGTTCTGATCCAATTAGCAACATACTAAGAATAGTAGGAACTGAACTGGGACTTGTAACAACAATCCTATAAGCTACTACGGATTAGTAACACGTGAACCTGATAGAAGAAGAGAGCCTAGTCCTTAACCCACGTTGAATGAGAATAGAATGACTCAGATCAGAGGCATAGGGTAAAGGAGTAAAAGAGCCTTACGTTCCCTCCCATAATCAATTCCCCTACATATAACTAAAGCATTTCTAGACTCAACATCGACCAGTTTGGCTCAACGAACCTACAGGCAGTCCGGCTCTGATACCAACGCTGTCAGGACCCCAATTCCAAGCCACATGGATCTAGCCGGTAACACCTCATATCACTTCGCGGCCTCATGCACGGTATCCCACGGGTGTCGCCTTACCATGGCCCGGGACCGTCTGCGCCTATTGGCTCACGTATATGATAGTGTCGCTAGCAGCCATATGACAGAGAACCCGGGCCGACATGGCTAGTCGTGAACCCAAAGCGGCACAGACCTATGGAGACAGGAATACATGAATCACATTGAGCATGTCGGTCATCAGCGAGTGATTCCGGGCTGTAGCACTGGGCTAACAGGACTCCGGGGAACCCAGGCTGTAGCAGGCTAGGCAGGACTCCGGATATCACCGCGTGACATTTCCCCGAAGGGACAGACATAGGAATGAAGTGAAGCACATGCCGGCCAGTCAAGTGTCCTGAACAGTAGTGCTGGGCTAGCAGGACTCCGGTGAACCGGGCTGTAGCGGACTACTATGGCTCGAGGAACACTAGACTACATTTCCTCAGAAGAAGGGCTGCCAAGTATAAACAACTAGATTGTCGGATCCCACTCATACCAAGCATTTCAATCATACACACAATATGCCCGATATGAGTACATACAACATGGCATCACAACAAAACTCTACAACTCAAGTACTTTATTTAAAGGCTCCAGAGAGCCATACATAACATGTTCATACAGATAGGGGTCACATGACCCGACACTCAAGTCATACAATCATACAAGCACATGCGTAAGCAACTAGTCTGAGTACAGACTCTAGAAAGAAAGAAGGCTTCTCGAAGCCTGTCTATCTACATAGGGCCCTCCATGGCCAGGATCACCACCTGGGTGGCTAGTCACTCGTCGACGTCAAGATCTACGTAGAACCCATCGGAGGGGGCGGTGTTGTCGTCTGAAAACAGTAATTAAGAAAACATGAGTACAAAGGTACTCGGCAAGTCTTACATCAGAACCTAATATACATGCTTATTCTCAAGAAGGTGGTGGGGTTATTGCAGCAAGCCAGCTTTGACTCTTGGCTAAGCTATCCTACGGAACTTCACTAGTAAAATAGTTTTCGCACACGAGTCCACTACTCGCCAACACAATACTCCATCGAGGATCCTCCCTCGTCATCCTACGAGAGGGCCATCCTCGGTACTCACACTTATCTTGAGAGTCTTTTAGTAGTATCCATTAACTTGTCTATGAACTGTATAGGCAACCAAGTAGTCCTTTATCGCGGACGCGGCTATTCGAATAGTTTTATACCCTGCAGGGGTGTACTTCGTCATACACACATTCACCACTTACCACCGTTTACACGACATGTACTCGGCAACCTTCAAGCGGAAGCCCAGCGAGGGTGTCGGCCACGGCCTACCTAAACACTTAAGTCTCTAGTCTTGGTTTATCGCCTATCCAGGTTCCATCCGCAGGGATTCCGGCCGAGGTTTCCACTTACGGCCCCGAACGATGTGAACAGGGTTCCCGAGACACCAAACGGGTGACTCGGTACACCGTGCCACGGTGTATCTACTGCAACATAGCCCACCCCTAGGGTCAGCGCTATCCACGGCCGCCAACACATAACCTACAAACACCAGAAATTATTTGCAACTCCTGGACAGAGTACTAGGGTGATTAAGAAGCCGAGAGGGTCAATTAAGGATCCCAATGCATGGTAGTAGCTGAATCTTAAATCACACATACAGATCTCAGTTCTTAGGGATGGCCTCAATGAAACAACCCACCATGTACTCCTACATGGCCTCTCATCGATACCTTTACCAAAACATGTTCAACACATCCCTCATATTACCTACATAAGCATTTCACTCCAGCTCATCACCCAGATGAACCAGACCGGACACAACTCTAAGCATAGCAGGCATAGCAAGGTAGGAATCACATACATGACTCAATCAACTCCTACACATGCTAGTGGGTTTCATCTAGTTACTGTGGCAATGACAGGTCATGCAGAGGATAAGGGTTCAACTACCGTAGCACACAGCAGTTTGAATCGCGTTGTCTTAATGCAGTAAACAAGAGTAGAAGCGAGAACATGGGTTTGTATCGGAATGATCAATGGTTGCTTGCCAGATGGAGTGGTAGAGGGATATTGCCCTTCAGTTGGATACTCGTGAATATCCTCGGAGGCAGAACCTACCACGAAGAACACATCAGAACACAATCAACACATGACGATATGCAACAATATGATGCATGCTATGACATGGCAATATGAATGTGTTTTGGCCTAATGCAAGCTAAAACAGAAGGGGATGAACTCATTTGAATCAAAGATTCAAATATTAGCTCATTAAACATGGCCTTAATAGTGCATTACCTTATTCTGCTTAAACAGCAAGGTTAACTTGTTTTGTCATGCATGAAACCATTAATGCTGGATAGATTGAATTTTTCTGATCATTTTTCATATATAAATCTTTACATTTGGAGCTATAGTTGATTTTCTATGATTTTTAGAAGTTTTGACTATTTTCTGGAATTTCCTGTATAAGAATAATTCCAGTAATTTAATTACTATGTCAGCATTATCTCAGGGTGACGTCAGTGGTCAACGGGGACGTCCAGGTCAAACCTGACTGGTGGGTCCCGCGTGTCAGTAGTTAATTAAACTAATTATTTTTAGTTACGACTAATTTGATTTAGTTGGCAGAGGGGGGCCCACTTGTCATTGAGTCAGGGGGGTCAAACTGGGGTCAAACCCCTGGTCAGCGGGGCTAATCCCGCCGGCGTTTAGCCGCCGGCGAGGCCAGACGCGGCGGCGTGCTGCGGGATTTGCCCACAGGGCTCCATTTGCTACGCGGAGAGCAGCTACGGGCAGGTGGTGCTCGCCCGCATCCAGCCGTGGTGATGGCTTGGCCGGGGAGTGGCCGGAGCATCGCCGGGGACGAGGTCAGGCGATGGCCGAAGCTCGGGCCAGCTCGTGCGCATGGCTGCAGTGGCCTAGGCGGTGCGGCGCTAGCACCTACAGCCTCTACGCGGCGCGAGGAGTGTGACGGACACAAGCCCGTGACCAAAAGGTCACCGGAGTGACGCCGGCGTC
This sequence comes from Triticum urartu, assembly GCF_003073215.2. NCBI lineage: Eukaryota > Viridiplantae > Streptophyta > Magnoliopsida > Poales > Poaceae > Triticum > Triticum urartu. Next base: position 480,782,766 of record NC_053027.1, read on the forward strand.
GAGCTCGCGCGGCGGCGTGCTACGATGAGGAAGGGGGCGGCATCTACAGAGGCCAAACGAGCACGGAAGCTAGGGGAAGAGAAAGAGGAGCTCACAGCGGGGTCGGAGAGGGGGTCAGCGAGCTCGGGGAGGTCCTGGCGGCGGCGAATTGACCGGAGATGGCTCGGGTGCCAGAGGTTGAAGACGAGGGCGAAGACGGTGTTCGGCGGCGTTTGGAGTCGCGTGGGTCAGCGGAGAGGTCCAGGGTGACGAGGCGGAGCTATTGGGCTCGTCGGAGGGGCAAGGGGGTGGCTCTGGTGGGATCTACGGCGAACGGCGGTGAGGCTCGCGCTCGGCCATCGCGGGAGAGAGTGAGGGAGACGAGGGGGAGAGTGAGGGAGGATGAGAGGGGGACGTGGGGGTCGCATGGAATCCCTGGACGTCTCCAGGGCGTCGGCAGAAGCAGGAGGTGGCCGGCATGTGGACGCGGGCGCCGGCCACGCGCTCCGCGTCCTTCTGGCGGGAGGAGGACGACGACTGGCAGGTCTAGTCTGCTGGGCCGAGCCAGGTGGGCTGGGCCAGCACAGGTAAGGCCCAGGTGGGCTTCTCTCTCTCTCTCTCTCTTTTTTGATTTGTTTCTGTTTTTCTATTTAACTACAACTGTTGGGCTTTATTAAAAATACTAAAACGTTTCCAAAAATCTTGAAAATAATTGTGGGCTCTGTTTAGAATATATCCATCAGCAAACATTTATTTCCAGAATTATTTGAGCATTTAAATTATTTTATAGCATTTAAATGCCCAACATATGACAAGAATTATATAAGTTACTGTTCTAAGAATGATCATGATCCCCTCATGTCCGTATTTTATTTTTATCGACACCTCTATCTCTAAACATGTGGACATATTTTTCGATTTCGGCTTTCGCTTGGTGACAAGCGAGGTCTAAGCTTGGGGGAGTTGATACGTCCATTTTGCATCATGCTTTTATATCGATATTTATTGCATTATGGGTTGTTATTACACATTATGTCACAATACTTATGTCTATTCTCTCTTATTTTACAAGGTTTACATGAAGAGGGAGAATGCCGGCAGCTGGGATTCTAGGCTGGAAAAGGAGCAAATATTATAGACCTATTCTGCACAGCGCCAAAAGTCCTGAAACTTTACGGAAGTCATTTTCAGAATATATAAAAAATAATGAGCGCAAGAAGTTCTAGAGGGGGGCCACACCCTGCCCACGAGGGTGGTGGGTGCGCCCTATCCCCTCGGTGCGCCCCCTGCCTTGTGGGTCCCCTGGTGGCCCTTCGATGCCCATCTTCTGCTATATGGAGTCTTTCGATGAGGAAAAAAATCATAAGCCATCTTTCCAGATGAGACTCCGCCGCCATGAGGCGGAACCAATCTAGGGCTCCGGCGGAGCTGTTCTGCCGGGGAAACTTCCCTCCGGGAGGGGGTAATTATCGCCATCGTCATCACCAACGATCCTCTCATCGGGAGGGTGTCAATCTCCATCAACATCTTCACTAGCACCATCTCAACTCAAACCCTAGTTCATCTCTTGTATCCAATTCTTGTCTCTAAGTCCGGGATTGGTACCTGTGGGTTGCTAGTAGTGTTAATTACTCCTTGTAGTTGATGCTAGTTGGTTTATTTGGTGGAAGATCATATGTTCAGATCCTTTATGCATATTAATACCCCTCTGATTAAGAACATGAATATGCTTTGTGAGTAGTTACATTTTTTCCTGAGGACATGGAAGAAGTCTTGCTATTAGTAGTCATGTGAATTTGGTATTCGTTCGATATTTTGATGAGATGTATGTTGTCTCTCCTCTAGTGGTGTTATGTGAACATCGACTACATGACACTTCACCATTATTTGGGCCTAGAGGAAGGCATTGGGAAGTAATAAGTAGATGATGGGTTGCTAGAGTGACAGAAGCTTAAACCCTAGTTTATGCGTTGCTTCGTAAGGGGCTGATTTGGATCCACATGTTTCATGCTATGGTTAGGTTTACCTTAATACTTTTGTTGTAGTTGTGGATGCTTGCAATAGAGGTTAATCATAAGTGGGATGCTTGTTCAAGTAAGGATAGCACCCAAGCACCGGTCCACCCACATACCAAATTATCAAAGTTCCGAACGCGAATCATATGAACGTGATGAAAACTAGCTTGACGATATTCCCATGTGTCCTCGGGAGCGCTTTACATCATATAAGAGTTTGTCCAGGCTTGTCCTTTGCTAGAAAAAGGATTGGGCCACTTTGCTGCACTTTATTTACTTTTGTTACTTCTTGCTCGTTACCAATTATCTTATCACAAAACTATCTGTTACCTATAATTTCAGTGCTTGCAGAGAATACCTTGCTGAAAACCGCTTATCATTTCCTTCTGCTCCTCGTTGGGTTCGACACTCTTACTTATCGAAAGGACTACGATAGATCCCCTATACTTGTGGGTCATCAAGACTCTTTTCTGGCGCCGTTGCCGGGGAGTGAAGCGCCTTTGGTAGGTGGAATTTGGTAAGGAAAAATTTATATAGTGTGCTGAAATTTACTGTCACTTGTTACTATGGAAAGTAATCCTCTGAGGGGCTTGTTCGAGGTATCTTCACCCCGACCAGTAGAGCAAAGAGTTGCTCCTCAACCTACTGAACCTGCTGAAAATGAAAATGTCTGCTTTGAAATTCCTTCGGGTATGTTAGAAAAACTGCTAGCTAATCCTTTTGCAGGAGATGGAACAAAGCATCCTAATGAGCACCTAATATATGTGGATGAAGTTTGTGGATTATTTAAGCTTGCAGGTGTACCCAGAGATGTTATTAAGAAGAAGGTCTTCCCTTTATCTTTGAAGGGAGATGCATCGACTTGGTATAGGCTATGTGATGACACGGGGTCATGGAACTACAAATGATTGAAATTGGAATTTCATCAGAAGTTTTATCCTATGAATCTTGTTCATCGTGATCGTATTTATATATATAAATTCTGGCCTTGCGAAGGAGAAAGCATCGCTCAAGCTTGGGGTGTCTTAAATCAATGTTATATTCATGCCCAATCATGAGCTCTCAAGAGAAATGATTATTCAAAATTTGTATGCTCGGCTTTCTGATAACAATCGCACGATGCTCGATACTTCTTGTGCTGGCTCTTTTATGATGAAGACTATCAAATTCAAATGGGATTTATTGGAAAGAATTAAACGCAACTCTGAAGATTGGGACCTCGATGAAGGTAAGGAGTCAGGTATGACACCTAAGTTTAATTGTGTTAAATCTTTTACGGATTCTGATGTTTTTCGTAAATTTAGCACTAAATATGGACTTGATTCCGAGATAGTAGCCTCTTTCTGTGAATCTTTTGCTGCTTATATCGATCTCCCTAGGGAGAAGTGGTTTAAATATCATCCTCCCATAGAAGTAAAAGTAGTTGCACCTATTAAAGTTGAAGAAAAGACTATCACTTATAATGATCCTATTGTTCCTACTTCTTATGTTGAGAAACCACCTTTCCCTGTTAGGATAAAGTATCATGCTAAAGCTTCAACTGTGGTTCGTAAAAAGCAATATTAGAACTTATACACCTCCTGAGCAAATTAAAGTTGAACATAATATTGCTATTTTTAAAGATCTCTTGTCTGATAATATTGATGGGCATGTTATTCATTTCCGTGATGAGACTGCTAGAATTGCAAAACCATGTGCTAAAGATAAACCTAGATCTTTGGTAGGTATGCCTGTTATTTCTGTTAAAATAGGAGATCATTGTTATCATGGCTTATGTGATATGGGTGCTAGTGCTAGTGCAATACCTTTTTACTTATACAAAGAAATTATGCATGACATTGCACCCGCTGAGTTAGAAGATATTGATGTCACAATTAAACTTGCCAATAGAGATACTATTTCACCAATGGGAATTGTTAGAGATGTTGAAGTCTTGTGTGGGAAAACTAAATATCCTGCTGATTTTCTTGTTCTTGGTTCCCCACAAGATAGCTTTTGTCCCATTATATTTGGTAGACCCTTCTTGAACACTGTTAATGCTAAGATAGATTGCAAAAAGGATGTTGTTACTATTGGTTTGGGTGATATGTCTCATGAATTTAATTTCTCTAAATTTCGTAGACAACACCGTGAAGAGGAATTTCCTAGTAAAGATGAAATTATTGGTCTTGCTTCTATTGCCGTACCTCCTAGTGATCCTTTAGAACAATATTTGCTAGACCATGAAAATGATATGTTTATGAATGAAAGAAGGGAAATAGATGAAGTATTCTTTAAACAGGAACCCATCCCGAAACACAATTTGCCTGTTGAAATCCTAGGGGATCCTCCTCCACTCAAGGGTGATCCCGTGTTTGAGCTCAAACCGTTACCTGATACTCTTAAATATGCTTATCTTGATGAGAAAAAGATATATCCTGTTATTATTAGTGCTAACCTTTCAGAGCATGAAGAAGAGAGATTATTGAAAACTCTGAAGAAGCACCATGCTGCTATTGGATATACTCTTGATGATCTTACGGGCATTAGTCCCACTCTGTGTCAACACAAAATAAATTTGGAGGAAGATGCCAAACCAGTTCGTGATCATCAACGACGGCGGAATCCTAAGATGAAGAAAGTGGTAAGAAAGGAAATACTAAAGCTTCTTGAGGCAGGTATAATTTATCCCGTTGCTCATAGTCAGTGGGTAAGTCCTGTCCATTGTGTCCCTAATAAGAGAGGTATTACTGTCGTTCCTAATGATAAAGATGAGTTGATCCCGCAAAGAATTATTACAGGTTATAGGATGGTAATTGATTTCCGCAAATTCAATAAAGCTACTAAAAAAGATCATTACCCCTTACCTTTTATCGATCAAATGCTAGAAAGATTATAGAAACATACACATTTTTGCTTTCTAGATGGTTATTCTGGTTTCTCTCAAATACCTGTGTCAGCCAATGATCAATCAAAGACTACTTTTACTTGCCCTTTTGGTACTTTTGCTTATAGACGCATGCCTTTTGGTTTATGTAATGCACCTGCTACCTTTCAAAGATGCATGATGGCTATATTCTCTGACTTTTGTGAAAATATTTTTGAGGTTTTCATGGACAATTTTTCCTTCTATGGATCCTCTTTTGATGATTTCTTAAGCAAGCTTGACCGAGTTTTGCATAGATGTGAAGAAACTAATCTTGTCTTGAATTGGGAAAAGTGCCACTTTATGGTTAATGAAGGTATCGTCTTGGGGCATAAAGTTTCTGAAAGAGGTATTGAAGTTGATAAAGCCAAGGTTGATGCTATTGAAAAGATGCCATGTCCCAAGGACATCAAAGGTATAAGAAGTTTTCTTGGTCACATCGGTTTTATAGGAGGTTCATTAAGGACTTCTCAAAAATCTCTCGGCCTCTGACTAATTTATTACAAAAAGATATACCATTTGTTTTTGATGATGATTGCGTAGAAGCATTTGAAATACTTAACAAAACATTGATCTCTGCACCTATTGTTCAGCCACTGGATTGGAATTTACCCTTTGAAATTATGTGTGATGCTAGTGATTATGCTGTAGGTGTTGTTCTAGGGCAAAGAGTTGATAAGAAATTAAATGTTATTCAATATGCTAGTAAAACTCTAGACAATGCTCAGAGAAATTATGCTACTACTGAAAAAGAATTC
>NC_053027.1:480789422-480808563 GCF_003073215.2 Triticum urartu
ACCATATAAAGTGGAATGGCAAGACCCGTTGACTACAACCTCTCTCACAAGCATAACATGACCAAACTAGAACTCTTTGAGTGTTTATCACATAGTGATGTGAACTAGATCATTGAGTCTAGTAGACTCTTGGATGTTGGTCACATGGCGATGTGACCTGTGAGTGTTAATCACATGGCGATGTGAACTAGATTATTGACTCTAGTGCAAGTGGGAGACTGTTGGAAATATGCCCTATAGGCAATAATAAATTGGTTATTATTATATTTCATTGTTCATGATAACCGTTTATTATCCATCCTAGAATTGCATTGATAGGAACTCAGATACATGTGTGGATACATAGACAACACCATGTCCCTAGTAAGCCTCTAGTTGACTAGCTCGTTGATCAATAAGATGGTTACGGTTTCCTGACCATGGACATTGGATGTCGTTGATAACGGGATCACATCATTAGGAGAATGATGTGATGGACAAGACCCAATCCTAAGCCTAGCACAAAGATCGTGTAGTTCGTATGCTAAAGCTTTTCAAATGTCAAGTATCATTTCCTTAGACCATGAGATTGTGCAACTCCCGGATACCGTAGGAGTGCTTTGGGTGTGTCAAACGTCACAACATAACTGGGTGGCTATAACGGTTCACCACAGGTATCTTCGAAAGTGTCTGTTGGGTTGGCACGAATCGAGACTGGGATTTGTCACTCCGTGTAAACGGAGAGGTATCTCTGGGCCCACTCGGTAGGACATCATCATAATGTGCACAATGTGACCAAGGAGTTGATCACGGGATGATGTGTTACGGAACGAGTAAAGAGACTTGCCGGTAACGAGATTGAACAAGGTATCGGGATACCGACGATCGAATCTCGGGCAAGTACAACCGAGACAAAGGGAATTGTATACGGGATTGATTAATCCTTGACATCGTGTTCATCCGATGAGATCATCGTGGAACATGTGGGAGCCAACATGGGTATCCAGATCCTGCTGTTGGTTATTGGCCGGAGAGGTGTCTCGGTCATGTCTACATGTCTCCCGAACCCGTAGGGTCTACACACTTAAGGTTCGATGACGCTAGGGTTATAGGGAAAGTATACGTGGTTACCGAATGTTGTTCGGAGTCCCGGATGAGATCCCGGACGTCACGAGGAGTTCCGGAATGGTCCGGAGGTAAAGAATTATATATGGGAAGTCCTGTTTTGGTCGCCGGAAAAGTTTCGAGTTTATCGGTAACGTACCAGGACCACCGGGAGGGTGGTCCACCAAGTGGGGCCACCAGCCACGGAGGGCTGCATGGGCCAAGTGTGGGAGGGACCAGCCCCCAGGTGGGCTGGTGCGCCCCCCGACAAGGGCCAAGGCGCTAGGGTTTGGGAGGGGGCGCCTCCAACCTAGCTTGGGGGCAAGTTTCCCCCTCTCCCCCCTTGGCCGCCACCCCTAGATGGTTTGGGCTGCCGCACCCCTTGGGTGGAAACCCTAAAGGGGGCGCACCCCTCCTCTCCCTATATATACTTGAGGACTTTGGGGCTGCCAACACATGAAGTTTGACCTCTCCATGGCGCAACCCTGCTCTCTCCCTCCTCCTCTCCCGCGGTGCTTGGCGAGCCCTTGCAGGATTGCCACGCTCCTCCACCACCAACCACGCCGTTCGTGCTGCTGCTGGACTGGAGTTTCCCCAACCTCTCCCTTCTTCCCCTTGCTTGGATCAAGGCTTGGGAGACGTCACCGGGCTGTACGTGTGTTGAACGCGGAGGCGCCGTTGTTCGGTGCTTAGATCGGAATCAACCGCGATCTGAATCGCTACGAGTACGACTCCTTCATCCGCGTTCTTGCAACGCTTCCGCTTAGCGATCTACAAGGGTATGTAGATGCACTCTCCTTCCCCTCGTTGCTAGATTACTCCATAGATTGATCTTGGTGATGCGTAGAAAATTGAATTTCTCTACGTTCATAGATATAATATTTTTGGTATTTTTGGTATAGAGATGCAAAGTGAAAAGTAAAAGGCAAAGTAAAAAGCAAAGCAAGATTAAAGTGATGGAGATTGATATGATGAGAATAGACCCGGGGGCCATAGGTTTCACTAGTGGCTTCTCTCAAGAGCATAAGTATTCTACGGTGGGTGAACAAATTACTGTTGAGCAATTGACAGAATTGAGCATAGTTATGAGAATATCTAGGCATGATCATGTATATAGGCATCACGTCCGTGACAAGTAGACCGAAACGATTCTGCATCTACTACTATTACTCCACTCATCGACCGCTATCCAGCATGCATCTAGAGTATTAAGTTAAAAACAGAGTAACGCTTAAGCAAGATGACATGATGTAGAGAGATAAATTCATGCAATATGAAATAAACCCCATCTTGTTATCCTCGATGGCAACGATGCAATACGTGCCTTGCTGCCCCTTCTGTCACTGGGAAAGGACACCGCAAGATCGAACCCAAAGCTAAGCACTTCTCCCATGGCAAGAACTACCAATCTAGTTGGCTAAACCAAACGGATAATTCGAAGAGACTTGCAAAGATAACCAATCATACATAAAAGAATTCAGAGAAGATTCAAATATTATTCATAGATAGACTTGATCATAAACCCACAATTCATCGGTCTCAACAAACACACCGCAAAAAGAAGAAGATTACATCGAATAGATCTCCACAAGAGAGGGGGAGAACTTTGTATTGAGATCCAAAAAGAGAGAAGAAGCCATCTAGCTACTAACTATGGACCCGAAGGTCTGAGGTAAACTACTCACACTTCATCGGAGAGGCTATGATGATGTAGAAGCCCTCCGTGATGACGGCCCTCTCCGGCGGAGCTCCGGAACAGGCCCCAAGATGGGATCTCGTGGATACAGAAAGTTGCGGCGGTGGAATTAGGTTTTTGGCTCCGTCTGTTCGTTTGGGGGTACGTAGGTATATATAGGAGGAAGAAGTACGTCGGTGGAGCTTCGGTGGGCCCACGAGGGTGGGGGCGCGCCTGGGGGTATAGGGCGCGCCCCCTACCTCGTGCCCACCTCGAAGCTTCCTTGGCGTAGGGTCCAAGTCTCCTGGGTCATATTCGGAAGAAAATCACGTTCCAAAAAGGATTTTTCTGTTTGGACTCCGTTTGATATTTTGTTTCTTCGAAACACTGAAATAGGCAAAAAACAGCAATTCTGGGATGGGCCTCCGGTTAATAGGTTCATCCCAAAAATAATATAAAAGTGGAAAATAAAGCCCAATATAGTCCAAAACAGTAGATAATATAGCATGGAGCAATCAAAAATTATAGATACGTTGGAGATGTATCAGGCATCCCCAAGCTTAATTCCCGCTCGTCCTCGAGTAGGTAAATGATAAAAAGAGAATTTTTGATGCGGAGTGCTACTTGGCATAATTTCAATGCAAAATTTCTTAATTGTGGTATGGATATTCAGATTAGAAAGATTCAAGACAAAAGTTCATATTGACATAAAGAATAATAACACTTCAAGCATACTAATAAAGTAATTATGTCTTCTCAAAATAACAGGGCCAAAGAAAGTTATCCCTACAAAATCATATAGTCTGGCTATGCTCTATCTTCACCACACAAAGTATTTAAATCATGCACAACCCCGATGACAAGCCAATCAATTGTTTCATACTCTAACTTTTTCAAAACTTTTTCAATCTTCACGCAATACATGAGCGTGAGCCATGGACATAGCACTATGTGGAATAGAAGGGTGGTTGTGGAGAAGACAAAAAGAGGGAAGATAGTCTCACATCAACTAGGCGTATCAACGGGCTATGGAGAGGCCCATCAATAGATATCAATGTGAGTGAGTAGGGATTGCCATGCAATGGATGCACTAGAGCTATAAGTATATGAAAGCTCATCAAAAGAAACTAAGTGGGTGTGCATCCAACTCGCTTGCTCACGAAGACCTAAGGCAATTTGAGGAAGCCCATCATTGGAATATACAAGCCAAGTTCTATAATGAAAAATTCCCACTAGTATATGAAAGTGACATAACGAGAGACTCTCTATCATGAAGATCATGGTGCTACTTTGAAGCACAACTGTGGTAAAAGGATAGTAACATTGTCCCTTCTCTCTTTTTCTCTCATTTTTTTTATTTGGGCCTTTTTCTCTTTTTATGGCCTCTTTTTTTGTCCGGAGTCTCATCCCGACTTATGGGGGAATCATAGTCTCCATCATCCTTTCCTCACTTGGGACAATGCTCTAGAAAATGATGATCATCACACTTTTATTTTTCTTACAACTCAACAATTACAACTCGATACTTAGAACAAAATATGACTCTATATGAATGCCTCCGGCGGTGTACCGGGATATGCAATGAATCAAGAGTGACATGTATGAAAGAATTATGAACGGTGGCTTTGCCACAAATACGATGTCAACTACATGATCATGCTAGCAATATGACAATGATGGAGCGTGCCATAATAAACGGAACGGTGGAAAGTTGCATGGCAATATATCTTGGAATGGCTATGGAAAAGACATAATAGATAGGTATGGTGGATCTGTTTTGAGGAAGGGTATATGGTAGGTGTATGATACCGGCGAAAAGTGCGCGGTATTAGAGAGGCTAGCAATGGTGGAAGGGGAGGGAAAAGTGCAGTATAATCCATGGACTCAACATTAGTCATAAAGAACTCATATACTTATTGCAAAAATCTAGAAGTTATCAAAGCAAAGTATTACGCGCATGCTCCTAGGGGGATATATTGGTAGGGAAAAAGACCATCGCTCGTTCCCGACCGCCACTCATAAGGAAGACAATCAATAAATAAATCATGCTCCGACTTCATCACATAACGGTTCACCATACGTGCATGCTACGGGAATCACAAACTTTAACACAAGTATTCTTTAAATTCACAACTACTCAACTAGCATGACTTAATATTATCACCTCCATATCTCAAAACAATTATCATGCTTCAATCTTTTCTTAGTATTCAACACACTCAAAAGAAAGTTTCACAAATCTTGAATACCAAGCATATTATTATTAAGCAAATTACCATGCTATTAAGAGACTCTCAAAATAATTTAAGTGAAGCATGAGAGATCAATAGTTTCTTTAAAACAAATCCACCACCGTGCTCTAAAAGATCTAAGTGAAGCACATAGAGCAAAATTATAACGCTCAAAAGATATAAGTGAAGCACATAGAGTATTCTATCAAATTTTAATTCATGTATGGATCTCTCAAAAGGTGTGTACAGCAAGGATGATTGTGGCACACTAACAACCAAAGACACAAATAATACAAGACGCTCCAAGCAAAACACATATCATGTTGGTGAATAAAAATATAGCTCCAAGTAAATTACCGATGGAAGTGGACGAAAGAGGGGATGCCTTCCGGGGCATCCCCAAGCTTTGACTTTTTGGTGTCCTTGGATTATCTTGGGGGTGCCATGGGCATCCCCAAGCTTAGGCTCTTGCCACTCCTTGTTCCATAATCCATCACAAGAATTCACCCAAAACTTGAAAACTTCACAACACAAAACTCAATAGAAATCTCGTGAGCTCCGTTAGAGAAAGAAAACAAAAGACCACTTCAAGGTACTGTAATGAACTCATTCTTTATTTATATTGGTGTTAAACCTACTGTATTCAACTTCTCTATGGATTATAAACTATTTTACTAGCCATAGATTCATCAAAATAAGCAAACAACACACGAAAAACAGAATCTGTCAAAAACAGAACAGTCTGTAGTAATCTGTAGCTAGCGCAAGATCTGGAACCCCAAAATTCTAAAATAAATTTATGGACGTGAGGAATTTATCTATTAATCATATGCAAAAAGAATTAACTAAATATCACTCTTCAAATAAAAATGACAGCAGTTCTCGTGAACGCTAAAGTTTCTGTTTTTTACAGCAAGTTCAACAAGACTTTCCCCAAGTCTTCACAACGGTTCTACTTGGCACAAACACTAATTAAACACAAAAAACACAAAAAAAACAGAGGCTAGGTAATTTATTTATTACTAAAAAGGAGCAAAAAGCAAGGAATAAAAATAAAATTGGGTTGCCTCCCAACAAGCGCTATCGTTTAATGCCCCTAGCTAGGCATAAAAGCCAGGATAGATCTAGGTATTGCCATCTTTGTTTTTAGAGAAAAAGAGAGCAAACTTGTTATCTATGGAATTAATCTTTCTATTTTGGACAAAGTACATGTCCATTAATGTAGAAGAAATATTAAGAATGTTGCGGAAAATTGGCATCTAGGCTAGCTTTTATCTCTTTAATAGATTCGTTTTGGTAAGAAAGCAAGAGAGATGTGATTTCAGCTTTCTCATTAATGGGGTGCCCAAATATAGTTTTCATACTCTCATAGGTATCTATGGGGTCCCCTTCAAGAAAACCCCCCTCGAAAATAGAATCTAAAACTTGTTTGAACGAAGCGGGTAGCCCAACATAAAAGCTTTTTAAGTAAACCTCAATTTGATATTGGGGTACATAGCTAGCCCGGATCCTTAACAGCCTATCCCAAGCATCTTTCAAAGATTCATCAAGTAAATAACGAAAAATTCCAGAATCATCTTCATCAAAATTACTAAGGTTCTCATTGATAACTCCGGCAAGTTGTTCTATAGCATTCCGATTTATGAGTTTAGATAAGATAGCAGGATTGTCTAAAGCACTAGAACTTGGAGAGAAACCCCCAACTCTTTTTGGTTCTGACATGGCGAGGAAAAAAGGAGGCAAATAGAGAGGGAGGAAAGGAGAGAGAGAGAGAGGGCGAATAAAACGGCAAGGGTGAAGTGGGGGAGAGGAAAACGAGAGGCAAATGGCAAATAATGTAATGCGAGAGATAGGGATTGTGATGGGTACTTGGTATGTTGACTTTTTGCGATAGACTCCCCGGCAACGGCGCCAGAAATCCTTCTTGCTACCTCTTGAGCTTGCGTTGGATTTCCCCGAAGAGGAAGGGATGATGCAGCAGAGTAGCGTAAGTATTTCCCTCAGTTTTTGAGAACCAAGGTATCAATCCAGTAGGAGGCACGCTCAAGTCCCTCGTACCTGCACAAAACGATAGCTACTCGCAACCAACGCGATTAGGGGTTGTCAATCCCTTCACGATCACTTACGAGAGTGAGATCTGATAGATATTAATATTTTTGGTATTTTTGGTATAAAGATGCAAAGTGAAAAGTAAAGGCAAAGTAAAAAGCAAAGCAAGATTAAAGTGATGGAGATTGAAATGATGAGAATAGACCCGGGGCCATAGGTTTCACTAGTGGCTTCTCTCAAGAGCATAAGTATTCTACGGTGGGTGAACAAATTATCTGTTGAGCAATTGACAGAATTGAGCATAGTTATGAGAATATCTAGGCATGATCATGTATATAGGCATCGACGTCCGTGACAAGTAGACCGAAACGATTCTGCATTACTACTATTACTCCACTCATCGACCGCTATCCAGCATGCATCTAGAGTATTAAGTTAAAAATAGAGTAACGCTTTAAGCAAGATGACATGATGTAGAGAGATAAATTCATGCAATATGAAATAAACCCCATCTTGTTATCCTCGATGGCAACGATACAATACGTGTCTTGCTGCCCCTTCTGTCACTGGGAAAGAACACCGCAAGATCGAACCCAAAGCTAAGCACTTCTCCCATGGCAAGAACTACCAATCTAGTTGGCCAAACCAAACGGATAATTCGAAGAGACTTGCAAAGATAACCAATCATACATAAAAGAATTCAGAGAAGATTCAAATATTGTCCATAGATAGACTTGATCAGAAACCCACAATTCATCGGTCTCAACAAACACACCGCAAAAAAGAAGAAGATTACATCGAATAGATCTCCACAAGAGAGGGGGAGAACTTTGTATTGAGATCCAAAAAGAGAGAAGAAGCCATCTAGCTAATAACTATGGACCCGAAGGTCTGAGGTAAACTACTCACACTTCATCGGAGAGGCTATGATGATGTAGAAGCCCTCCGTGATGACGGCCCTCTCCGGCGGAGCTCCGGAACAGGCCCCAAGATGGGATCTCGTGGATACAGAAAGTTGCGGCGGTGGAATTAGGTTTTTGGCTCCATCTGTTCGTTTGGGGGTACGTAGGTATATATAGGAGGAAGAAGTACGTCGGTGGAGCTTCGGTGGGCCCACGAGGGTGGGGGCGCGCCCCCCTACCTCGTGCCCACCTCGAAGCTTCCTTGGCGTAGGGTCCAAGTCTCCTGGGTCATATTCGGGAAGAAAATCACGTTCCAGAAAGGTTTATTCCGTTTGGACTCCGTTTGATATTCCGTTTCTTCGAAACACTGAAATAGGCAAAAAACAGCAATTCTGGGCTGGGCCTCCGGTTAATAGGTTAGTCCCAAAAATAATATAAAAGTGGAAAATAAAGCCCAATATAGTCCAAAACAGTAGATAATATAGCATGGAGCAATCAAAAATTATAGATACGTTGGAGACGTATCAACGGGCTCTATTGTCACCTCCAAACGAGAACATATCCTTAGTCCTTCAGGTATTTCAGGATGTTCTTGACTGTCCAGTGATCCACTCCTGGATTACTTTGGTACCTCCCTGCTAAACTAATAGCAAGGCACACATCAGGTCTGGTACACAGCATTGCATACATGATAGAACCTATGGCTGAAGCATAGGGAATGACTTTCATTTTCTCTCTATCTTCTGCAAGTGGTCGGGCATTGAGTCTGACTCAACTTCACACCTTGTAACACAGGCAAGAACCCTTTCTTTGCTTGATCCATTTTGAACTTCTTCAAAACTTTATCAAGGTATGTGCTTTGTGAAAGTCCAATTAAGCGTCTTGATCTATCTCTATAGATCTTGATGCCCAATATATAAGCAGCTTCACCGAGGTCTTTCATTGAAAAATTCTTATTCAAGTATCCTTTTATGCTATTCAGAAATTCAGTATCATTTCCGATCAACAATATGTCATCTACATATAATATCAGAAATGCTACAGAGCTCCCACTCACTTTCTTGTAAATACAGGCTTCTCCAAAAGTCTGTATAAAACCATATGCTTTGATCACACTATCAAAGTGTATATTCCAACTCCGAGAGGCTTGCACCAGTCCATAAATGGATCGCTGGAGCTTGCACACTTTGTTAGCACCTTTTGGATCGACAAAACCTTCTGGTTGCATCATATACAACTCTTCTTTAAGATATCCATTAAGGAATGCAGTTTTGACATCCATTTGCCAAATTTCATAATCATAAAATGCGGCAATTGCTAACATGATTCGGACTTAAGCATCGCTACGGGTGAGAAGGTCTCATCGTAGTCAACTCCTTGAACTTGTCGAAAACCTTTTGCAACAAGTCGAGCTTTGTAGACAGTAATATTACCGTCAGCGTCAGTCTTCTTCTTGAAGATCCATTTATTCTCTATGGCCTGCCGATCATCGGGCAAGTCAACCAAAGTCCACACTTTGTTCTCATACATGGATCCCATCTCAGATTTCATGGCCTCAAGCCATTTTGCGGAATCTGGGCTCATCATGCTTCCTCATAGTTCGTAGGTTCGTCATGGTCAAGTAACATGATGTAACATCCCAAATTTCAATTTGGAATGTTATACATTAGATCATCATGCATATCATATTTTATTTTGCTTTTGGTTGATCCTAGAAATTCTACGCAACTCAAGGACCCACGGAGAGAGTTGGGGATTTCGTTATTTTCATATTTGAGTTTTCTCAAATTTTGAGAATAGGATCATTTGATTTTATTTATTTTATCATCAATTATTTCTATTACAAAAATATGAGAGAGGGAATAAAATGACTTTCCCAAAATAAAGAAATATTGAGGATTATAATAATAAAATCAAATAAGATTTTATTTCGGAGTTTTTCGGTGTTTTATTTGAATTTAGGAAAAATGTGCGTTTTTCAAAATTGCATTTAGGTCCCAAATAAATGTTCACCTTGTGCGGCTTGATTTTAGAAGCCCGTGAAAATTTATTTCGGAATTTTTGGAGTCCGTTTAGTATTTCTTTTTATTTTTCTTCCGAGCGGAATAATAAAAAAAACGAACCGACTTCGGGCCGTACCCGAGCGGGACACCGCCCGGGGGCAGCCTTTAAATAGCGCCGCCCCGAGCCGCCCCAGCCCATCAGCCCCGCCGAGGTTTGCCGCCTCAAAATCCGTGCCCGGTTTTTTTTAGAAAACCGATCGGTTTTCCGTCGGTTTTTTTAATAGATTAGTTATTCCGGTTTATTTAAATAGGGAGCATTCATCCATGCGTTCGTCGTTTTTTCTTTTTCTCGGATTAAATCCGCGATTTTTCTGATCGCGATTCCTGATCCGATTTTCGTTTTAGTATAACTTTTCGCTCGTTTATCGGAATCAGGCGATTCAAGCGCCTAGAGTTTCGTCTCGAAACCCTCTATCCGTTTAACCAACTTAAACAAGATTTTGCTACTGTAAAATTTGCCCTAGATCCAGATTACTAGAACGAAGTTGTTTTCTTTCGCCGTTTGACTTTCGTTGCTTCGTTCGATTTGATTCTTTTTGCCAACCGGAGTTCTTAAGTTGAACCTTCTGGTTAGATCTCTTATTTGAGTTTTACCTGTGCATTAGATGAGTACTTATTGTATGCTTGTTGTTTGTCTGCGATAGAATACCCGGAGTGCGCCGCCTGTTACTTCGAATCTCTAGGTTTCGCGGATCATCAGCAAGGCAAGTAACACTTTGATCATACCTTTTCTACTACCCAGTTTTATTGCATTAGATCAATCCTCACACATTGCATGATTAGGATCTAATTAAATTGTGGGATGGGAAGTAGATGAGGTAGTACCTATTACCCGTTTATTATCAAACCTTTGGGAGTTACTTCTACGTTTGCTTATTATGCCATGCTATGCTAGTAGACGTGGATTGGGTGAGTGATATCCATGACAGATGTGAGTTTTGTTAATTAATGGTTTATCTAAGGTGGCAACTTAAACACACATCTGGGTGGATTGAGGCACCTGGGTATTCCAGGACTTGCCTGTTTTCTTTTGGACCGCCACCCAGGCTCAAAGGGATCATGAGACTATTCATACTAGAAACTTCCGTGTGCAGCCACAAGCTATTATGGGCTCTAGCATAGTTGACTAAGTTGTGCGAACTCTTACAGTGGTAGACTAGCAGATGTAGGGGATGTAGGTGGTACGGTCTACCCGATCGTAAGGTGCTAGCGCTTCTGAAAGACTATGTCTCGGTCATCCGTCTTCTCAAACACCATGTAGTGCGAGAAACCAAACGGAGGCGATCGAGTCTTGTGGGGAAAAGTGCGCAAACCTCTGCAGAGTGTAATAAACTAATCATGGTTAGCCGTGTCCCCGGTTATGGACATCTTGAGTATCTAGTACTGGATTTTCATGTGAATCTCAACATGTTACTCTAATTTTGTTGGGTTATGTTTAATGATGATGCTTAATTGGGATTGAGAATGCTGTCAACCATTCTCAATGTTTAACAACCACCATGATAGTAATTAAATTTATTCCTTTGAAGTAGGGAAAAATTGGCTTTACGCAAAACTGTAACCATAGAGCTTTCCACCAGCCAAATATGCATATAGTATAGCTGTTTCATTCCATTACTCTCTATGTGTTACCTTGCCAGCATATTCCATGTGCTGACCCGTTTCGGGCTGCAACGTTAATGTTGCAGACTTTTCAGACGACGATTAAGGAGTTTTTAGGTCATGGTTCTATACTCAGTGATGCCGTTGGAGTTGATGGACTCACTTATCTTCCAAGCCTTCCGTTGTTATCGTTATTAGATGGCCTTAAGCCATATTTATTGTAATAAGTTCTCTTTTGAGACACTCGATGTAATAAGTGTGTGATTGCTACTCTGCTATAAATCCTCCAGTACTGTGTGGTGTCAGCATTACTGATCCAGGGATGACACCGGAGCACAGAGATCAGACTGTTTGAGGTCTGGTCGCTACAGAGATGGTATCAGAGCACACGCTGACTGTAGGACACGACCACTAAGCTAAAGACCTAGATCACTATTCACTCTCTTCTCTTCTGACCTCTCATCTTTTCTACTCTTTAGGATGGCGGATGCAAGGAACAAGTTCACGCAACCGGATGAAGATACACCCTTTGGACGTCACTTGAAGGAAGTCACTAGATACCTGAACATAGGAGTACCAAGCTTCACGGAACCTACAACGCCACTTTACCTGAAGAAGAGCGCTGGATGATTCAAGTTCAAGTTCCAGGAAGGACGTTCATGCCAGTCACTGAGCCCATAGAGTTTTCTTTTGATGCACCAACTTGGAGTCTAGGAAAGAGCATGGCAGCTCACATCGCCATGGGACGCATTGGAGAAGTCTACCGCAAGGATCTCAAGGATACTATCTACCAGATTTGTGGGCGCCGAGATGAACACTGGGAGATGATCAGCACCAGGAAGGATAGATCAATTGCAGCTTTTATCCAGGAGCTAAACCAGCACATTCGACGACAGGAGAACCAGATGTGCGCCGACATGATAGATCTGAAGAAGGCTAAGACTAGAATCAAGGAACTGGAGGAAGAACTCAAGGCTACACGTGAAGATTATGAAGAGGAAATTGAAGTATTGGTGGAGAAGAATGACGACCTGATCAAGAAGATTGGAATATTTATGGGAGGCCCTACGCAGTAGATGAAGACGAAGAACCCAAGGAGATTAGCCCGGAAGACTACATCATCATCGACGGCACCGACTCGGAACAAGATAGTAGCGATGATGACTATGTTGATGAAGCTGGAGCAGATATCATGGAGTCTGCAACCGAAGAATATTTCTAGTAGACCACCTCATCAGTAGTAGTAGTCCACCATGTAAATATAGTAGTCCGAGCACTTTTGCGATAGTAGATCGATTGTATGCCCTTGTTTGATTGATTGAAGTGAATTGTTTGCTTTTGCCTCATGTGCATATGGGTAGTGTTTTCTCTTTAGACCCCCTCTATTCTTATATCTCATCTTTTCTAAACCCTCAGATGCCTCCGAGACGTGACCCCGGATTTACCTTTCCACCGGAGCTCACCCAGTTGATCCAGCAGCAGAACACATTGATGCAGTTGCTAGTCCAGAATCAGAATCAGGGGAACAACAACAACAACCCACCACCACCACCACCTGTTGACATCACTTAGCCCGTTTTCTTAGGCTGAATCCGCCGGTGTTTTCCAGTAGCACCGAGCCGATAGTAGCAGATGATTGGCTCCGCAAGACAGCTAGGGAGTTGACCACAGCAGGATGCACAGATGCGGAGAAGGTGAAGTTTGCCGCACATCAGTTAGAAGGACCCGCAGCATCATGGTGGGAGAATTTCACAGCCACTTTCCCAGTCGACACTGTCACATGGGACCAGTTTCAGCAGGCTTTTCGTACTGCACACGTTTCAGCAGGAGCTATGGCCATGAAGAAGCGTGAGTTTCGCAACTTGCGCCAAGGAGGACGGACAGTTGGCCAGTATGTGGAGGACTTTAGTAAGTTAGCACGTTATGCCCCAGATGACGTTGCTACGGATGCAGCTAAGCAGGAGAAGTTTCTGGAAGGACTGAATGATGAGTTGAGCATGCAGTTGATGGTAGCAACCTTCAACAACTACCAGGAGTTGGTAGATCGTGCTCTTATGATTGAAGGGAAGCAGCAGCAAATTGAGAATCGCAAGAGGAAGTATGGACAAGGAAAGTATATTCAGGAGCTCAGCAGAAGCCACGTTTTACCCCTAGACCGGGAGGACATTTTCAGCATACCCATGGAGGAGGTAGCTCGCACAATCACAATGGCACCAGAATGGTAATGGGAATGGAGGAAGCAACGGCCAGAACCGCACCAACCCATCAACCCCAGCCAAGAAGGACCTGAGCCAAGTCACTTGCTTTAAGTGTTCGAAGACCGGACATTATGCCAATGAATGCCCTGAAATACAAAATGGAAATGGCAATGGAAGCTCTGGGAAGAAGCCGAACCCTTTCAACAGGGGACAGGTGAACCACGTTAGCGTGGAGGAGGTTGAAGCTCAGCCCGATGCAGTAATAGGTAAGTTTTTGGTTAAGTCATTTACTGCACTCGTTCTTTTTGATACTGGTGCATCGCATTCATACATCTCAAGGGGATTTGTGGATAAGTATAACCTATCAACCCAAGCCCTTAGGTCACCCATGTTAGTAACCTCGCCTGGAGCAGAGTATGTGGCTAGTCTATGGTGTGATCGGTTACCATTAAGGATTGGTAACTATGTTTTTCCCTCAGACCTAATAGTATTGGAATCCCAAGGATTGGATGTGATATTAGGCATGGATTGGTTATCAAAGTATGAAGGGAATATTGAATGTGCTAGTAAGTCAATTTTGCTTACCACACCAGAAGGGAGAAGGATCAAGTATGTATCCCGACATGTGCCGAAGAGGACTCAAGTAAATTGCCTAACAGAGTTGTGCAGGAGGAAGTACCAGTGGTAAGGGATTTCCCTGAATGTATTTCCAGAAGAGTTGCCAGGCATGCCACCGGATAGAGATATTGAGTTTTTGATTGAGCTATTGCCAGGCACAGGGCCAATATCAAAGAGACCATATAGGATGCCAGCAAAGGATTTGGTGGAAATTAAGAAGCAGATTAAGGAGTTACTGGATAAGGGATATATTCGCCCAAGTTCTTCGCCTTGGGGATCGCCAGTACTTCTAGTGGAGAAGAAGGATGGATCGTTAAGGATGGTTGTTGATTATCGAGGATTGAACGAAGTAACGATCAAGAACAAGTACCCACTACCAATGATTAATGATCTGTTTGATCGATTGCAAGGAGCTAAGGTATTTTCCAAGATCGATCTGCGATCAGGATACCACCAGTTGAAGATTCGAGAACAGGATATTCCAAGACAGCTTTTACCACCAGGTATGGGCTGTACGAGTATACCGTTATGTCATTTGGTCTGACTAACGCACCTGCCTATTTTATGAACATGATGAACAAAGTGTTTATGGAGTTTTTGGATAAGTTCGTCGTAGTGTTCATTGATGATATCCTGGTTTATTCGAAGAATGAAGAGGAGCATAAGGAGCATTTGCGTTTGGTACTTGGAAAGCTCAGAGAACATCAATTATATGCCAAGTTCAGCAAATGTGAGTTTTGGTTGAAGGAAGTAGGATTCCTCGGACATGTTATATCTGGAGAAGGTATAGCAGTAGATCCCGCTAAAGTTGAAACCGTGACCAAGTGGGAAGCACCACCAACAGTTGGAGAGATCCGGAGTTTTCTTGGACTCGCAGGATACTACCGGAGATTTATTGAGAATTTCTCAAAGATTGCGAAGCCTATGACGGAGTTATTAAAGAAAGATACCAAGTTCATATGGACGGAGGAATGTGAGGCTAGTTTCCAGGAGTTGAAGAAACGTTTGGTTACCTCACCAGTGTTGATTTTGCCAGATCAGACCAAAGATTATGAGGTGTATTGCGACGCTTCACGTCGAGGACTTGGAGCAGTGCTTATGCAGGAAGGGAGAGTTGTTTCATATGCCTCAAGACAACTGAAGCCTCATGAGTTGAATTATGCTACGCATGATTTGGAGTTAGCAGCCGTAGTGCATGCTTTGAAAACATGGAGACATTTCCTCATTGGAAATCATTGTGAGGTGTACACGGATCATAAGAGTTTGAAGTACATTTTCACACAGAAGGAGTTGAATCTCAGACAAAGGAGATGGTTGGAGCTTATCAAGGATTATGATATGAAATTGCATTATCACCCCGGAAAGGCTAATGTAGTAGCTGACGCATTAAGCCGTAAGAGCCATGTCAATACGTTAATGACGGGAGAAATACCCAAGGAGTTAGCAGAAATCTTCGTGAACTATGTTTGGAAATAGTTCCGAGAGGCTATGTAGCAGCATTGGAGATTCAGTCAACTTTGATGGATAGAATCAGAGAAGCTCAGAAACTGACAAAGAGATTGCCGCTATAAGGAGAAACTGAGCAAAGGAAAAGCTAAAGGATTTCGTGAGGATGAGCACGACACTATGGTTTGAAGACCGCGTTTTACGTGCCCAATGACCCGGAGATCAGGAAGTTGATTTTGCAAGAGGCACACGACTCACCGTATTCGATTCACCCAGGAAATACCAAGATGTATTTGGATTTGAAGGATATTTTCTGGTGGACCGGAATGAAGAAGGATATTGCGGAGTATGTAGCAGTTTGTGATGTATGTCAGAGAGTAAAGGCAGAGCATCAGAAGCCAGCAGGATTGTTGCAACCATTGCCGATACCCGAATGGAAGTGGGATAAGCTAGGCATGGATTTTATCACGGGATTACCAAGGACTCGTTCAGGCTATGACTCGATTTGGGTTGTGTAGTGATCGATTGACGAAGGTAGCACATTTCATCCCAGTAAAGACCACTTACACCAGTGCTAAGTTGGCAAAGATATACATGACCAGGATCGTATGTTTGCATGGAGTTCCGAGGAGCATCGTATCAGATAGAGGAACCCAGTTTACCTCAAAGTTCTGGAAGCAGTTGCATGAGACTTTGGGTACTAGGCTAGAATTTAGTACAGCTTTTCATCCAGACAGAATGGACAGACCGAGAGAGTCAATCAGATTTTGGAGGATATGCTGAGAGCTTGTGCGCTAGATTATGGATCTAGTTGGGACGATAATTTGCCATATGCAGAGTTCTCTTACAACAACAGTTACCAAACCAGTTTAAGATGGCCCCTTTCGAAGCTTTGTACGGAAGGAGGTGCAGGACACCGTTGTCATGGGACGAAAGTTGGAGACCGCCAGTTGTTTGGACCTGACTTGATTAAAGAGTCTGAACAGAAGGTGAAGTTGATTCGCGATAGGCTCAAGGTAGCCCAGTCCAGACAGAAGAGTTATGCAGATTCTAAACGCAAGGAGACAGTTTACGAAAGTTGGAGATAGAGCTTATCTTCGAGTATCTCCACTTCGGGGAACAAAGCGTTTTGGAGTTAAAGGGAAGTTAGCACCACGATTTGTAGGACCATATCGAGTTTTGGAGCGTATGGGAGAAGTGGCCTACAAGTTGGAATTGCCCGAAGGATTGTCAGGAGTACATGATGTGTTCCACGTTTCTCAGTTAAAGAAGTGTCACGCGGAGATGGCTGACATACCGTTGAGAGACACAGTGCCTTTGGAAACTATTCAGTTGGATAACGATTTGACCTACGAGGAGAAACCAATTAAGATTCTCGAGTTTGCCACGAGTTACCCGCAGCAAGGTTATCAAGTTTTGCAAAGTTCAGTGGAGCCACCACACAGAGGATGAAGCCACCTGGGAACGAGAGGAAGATTTGCTCAAAGACCACCCTCACCTATTTTCTAGCCAACCCGAATCTCGAGGGCGAGATTCATCTTAAGGGGGGTAGGTTTGTAACATCCCAAATTTTCAATTTGGAATGTTATACATTAGATCATCAATATCATATTTTATTTTGCATTTTGGTTGATCCTAGAAATTCTACGCAACTCAATGACCCACGGAGAGAGTTGGGGATTTCGTTATTTTCATATTTGAGTTTTCTCAAATTTTGAGAATAGGATCATTTGATTTTATTTATTTTATCATCAATTATTTCTATTACAAAAATATGAGAGAGGGAATAAAATGACTTTCCCAAAATAAAGAAATATTGAGGATTTAATAAAAAAATCAAATAAGATTTTATTTCGGAGTTTTTCGGTGTTTTATTTGAATTTAGGAAAAATGTGCGTTTTTCAAAATTGCATTTAGGGCCCAAATAAATGTTCACCTTGTGCGGCTTGATTTTAGAAGCCCGTGAAAATTTATTTCGGAATTTTTGGAGTCCGTTTAGTATTTCTTTTATTTTTCTTCCGAGCGGAATAATTAAAAAAAACGAACCGACTTCGGGCCGTACCCGAGCGGGACACCGCCCGGGGCAGCCTTTAAATAGCGCCGCCCCGAGCCGCCCCAGCCCATCAGCCCCGCCTCGATCCGCGCGCCGCCGGAGCCGCCGCCGCGCCGCCGACGATCCCGCCGCCCGAGGTTCGTCGCGCCTCGTTTTCCGTGCCGAAAAAAATCGGCGTTCGTCGTTTTTCTTTTTCTCGGATTAAATCCGCGATTTTTCTGATCGCGATTCCTGATCCGATTTTCGTTTTAGTTAACTTTTCGCTCGTTTATCGGAATCAGGCGATTCAAGCGCCTAGAGTTCGTCTCGAAACCCTCTATCCGTTTAACCAACTTAAACAAGATTTTGCTACTGTAAAATTTGCCCTAGATCCAGATTACTAGAACGAAGTTGTTTTCTTTCGCCGTTTGACTTTCGTTGCTTCGTTCGATTTGATTCTTTTTGCCAACCGGAGTTCTTAAGTTGAACCTTCTGGTTAGATCTCTTATTTGAGTTTTACCTGTGGCATTAGATGAGTACTTATTGTATGCTTGTTTGTTTGTCTGCGATAGAATACCCGGAGTGCGCCGCCTGTTACTTCGAATCTCTAGGTTTCCCGGATCATCAGCAAGGCAAGTAACACTTTGAGCATACCTTTTCTACTACCCAGTTTTATTGCATTAGATCAATCCTCACACATTGCATGGTTAGGATCTAATTAAATTGTGGGATGGGAAGTAGATGAGGTAGTACCTATTACCTGTTTATTATCAAACCTTTGGGAGTTACTTCCGCGTTTTCTTATTATGCCATGCTATGCTAGTAGACGTGGATTGGGTGCGTGATATCCATGACATATGTGAGTTTTGTTAATTAATATTTTATCTAAGGTGGCAACTTAAACACACATCTGGGTGGATTGAGGCACCTGGGTATTCCAGGACTTGCCTGTTTTCTTTTGGACCGCCACCCAGGCTCAAAGGGATCATGAGACTATTCATACTAGAAACTTCCGTGTGCAGCCACAAGCTATTATGGGCTCTAGCATAGTTGACTAAGTCGTGCGAACTCTTACAGTGGTAGACTAGCAGATGTAGGGGATGTAGGTGGTACGGTCTACCCGATCATAAGGTGCTAGCGCTTCTGAAAGACTATGTCTCGGTCATCCGTCTTCTCAAACACCATGTAGTGCGAGAAACCAAACGGAGGCGATCGAGTCTTGTGGGAAAAGTGCGCAAACCT
>NC_053027.1:480809563-480820739 GCF_003073215.2 Triticum urartu
TACTTACGCTACTCTGCTGCATCATCCCTTCCTCTTCGGGGAAAACCAACGCAAGCTCAAGACGTAGCAAGCACAAGGATTTCATGGCACTCGGGGAGGCGGAAGCTTTTGGCAGAAATCCATGCCAGACTCGGTGGCCACCACGCCGCGGCCCGGGCCCTTGTAAGCAAGGCCTTCCGTACGGGTTTTTATTGGCTGACGGCCCGGGCAGATGCATAGCATCTGGTACAACATTGTGTCGGTTGCCAGCTGTCGGTGTCAAAACCGGCGGATCTTGGGTAGGGGGTCCCGAACTGTGCGTCTAGGCCGGGATGGTAACATGAGGCAAGGGACACGAAGTTTTACCCAGGTTCGGGCCCTCTTGATGGAGGTAAAACCATACGTCTTGCTTGATTAATATTGATGATATGGGTAGTACAAGAGTAGATCTACCACGAGATCGGAGAGGCTAAACCCTAGAAGCTAGCCTATGGTATGATTGTTGTTCTGTATGTTGTCCTACGGACTAAAACCCTCCGGTTTATATAGACACCGGAGAGGGTTAGGGTTACACAAAGTCGGTTACAATGGTAGGAGATCTACATATCCGTATCGCCAAGCTTGCCTTCCACGCCAAGGAAAGTCCCTTCCGGACACAGGAGGAAGTCTTCAATCTTGTATCTTCATAGTCCAGGAGTCCGGCTGAAGGTATAGTCCGGCCATCCGGACACCCCCTAATCCAGGACTCCCTCAGTAGCCCCTGAACCAGGCTTCAATGACAACGAGTCCAGCGCGCAGATTGTCTTCGGCATTGCAAGGCGGGGTCACGCTCCAAGCACTTTATAGAAGATTTTGGACACAAAGATAGTGTCCGGCTCTGCAAAATAAGTTTCCACATATCGCCATAGAGAGAATAATATCTACACAAATCTAGTCTGCTGACGTATTTCATAGTGTGACACACCACGCCAAGCCTTTATCCGAATCGTTTTATTATCCCACCTCAGCGCGTCATGCGAGGCGGTTCCTCTGGCACGTCTTGTTAAGCAGAGATCGTGTCCCCTTATTTCGGGATTCTCATCAATATGGGCGTGGGTAACCCAACCGCTTCTAGGACTCCTAGATTATAGGCAAGTCCCAAACGGACACGGAGAGGACGCTTGATATTCACCCTCTTTATAAAGGGACAAGGCTTTTATTTTTCCCTCCCGTGCTCAATCGAATCCTTCCCCCACCTCAAGCTCAAACGCCCAAAGTTCAGGTCAGGTGCTCCGAACCTTCAGTCATGTCCGGATCTAGCCTTCAAGGCCGATGGGTGCCTTCCTCCGTCATGGAAGAAGACATCAAAAAGTTGAGGGAGGCCAGATATCTGACCGCCGAGATTTTGCATCGGCTGCCTCCCGAGGGCAGGCCGTCCCCTCCCCGAACCCAACGAGAGCGTCGTGTTCGTCTCCCACTTCCTCCGAGGTCTAGGCCTTGCTCTGGATCCTTTCGTCAGGGGTTTGATGTTTTATTACGGGCTAGATTTCCATGATCTAGCTCCGGACTCCTTTCTTCATAATCACGACATTTATTGTCGTGTGTGAGGCCTTCCTCCGGGTTACCCCTCACTTTGGCCTGTGGCTCAAGACCTTTGAAGTAAAGCCGAAGATGATCAAGGGGAAACATGCAGCGTGTGGAGGTGCCTCAATATGCAAGATGATGGGAGCTCCATGGCCCAAAGGTTCCATTCCAGAGGTGTCTGAATTGTGGCAACATGAGTGGTTCTACATCACGGCTCCTAGAAGTGCCAAGTGGGCGGCCGTCCCAATTTTCCGCTCGGGCCCTCCACCACAACTGATGTCATGGATCAGCAGAGGTCTGAGCTGGGGTCCAGCCAAGGACGTGCCTATACTGCAAAGCCGCATTCGAGATCTCTTCAATGGAGATTTTAGTTTGGTTGCGGTAATACAAGTTATGCTGGTTCGTCAAGTCCAGCCTTGCAAACGCTGGCCCCTTCGCTTGTGGGAGTTCAATCCCGAGGGGCCGCATGTCATTCAAAACTTCCTTGGCCTGACGCACGAGGAGATGTACAAGTCATTCTTCGGACCTCAGGTAGAGTGTCCGAAAATTACCGAGGACGTGGGCCTGAGCAGTAACCGCGCCGCCGAACAGGTAAGGAATCTTCCGGCCGAACATACTATCTCTCACTTGTTACGAAGTTATTTCTGAGAGTTCGCTCTTTGACCAGGACTGGCTGACAAAGGCGAAGTTGATTCGGTGTTCGGCCCCCCTCCCTGAGGGTTTGGAGAGTCCGGTATTGGAAAAGATGCTCCAGGTCGCACCTTGCCCGGAGCCCTTGAAGGAAGATACTGGGGAGGATAATACGGGCGGACGCGGGCCCCCAACACTGCCCATTCTAACCGAGGGAGCGAGCGTCTCCATGAAGGAAGACGACCAGAGGAGGAAAAGGACTGCGCCCGGGGATTCGGAAGCCGAAGCTTCCAAACGGGAGAAGAAGTCTCCCACAGAGGGTCCTACCTCGGGGGGTGCTTTTGTCGCACAAAGTCCGCGGGGGGATCAATTCTCCAGCGAGTCGTAAGTGACCCGAAATACTTTAATAGTACAGGTATGCCATCTTTTTCTTCTGAGAAAATAACCACCGCATATATCTTTGCAGTTCGGGTCTTAGCCCCTCTCAAATGAGCTCGTCTTCGGGGGATCTTCTTCCAGAGATGATGGAGAGCGAAACGCCCCCTCCGGACTCCTCCGCTCCGGAAGCGAGCGACCCCGAAGTGTCGTCGCAGAGGGCCTCTCCGGGTCCGGTGAGGCCAAAAGATAATCCCATTGACCCCCGAAGCTCCCAGTGTCCGGCTCCTGAAGAGAGCGGAAAAAAGAGTCCGGCACCGTCTGGTGTGCGAACGGATGTTCTGAGGGAGTTGGTGGGGCGAGCGGCATCTCATAGATGAACACCTGTGTGCTGATGAATATGGTGATGGAGAGAATCTTGTCCGCGAAAGGGATTGCATGAAGCTTTTATGAGTCTACTGACAGGCTTTGAGGTACGTAAAAGAATGTATGATAGTCCCGCACATGCTAGGTGTGCCCTGTGTAGATAGTAGCCCCTGAGACTCTGGTTGTCGTCGGAAACGACGACGAACAGAGGATCATATTCCCAGGTAATACCATACTGCCTCTTATGTGCAGGTGATGGAAGCTCCGGTGGCTAGCCGGACTAGAGCGAGTTTGCCCATTTAAAACGGCAGTTGGATGCGGCAGACGCCGACATCGAGCTTGTTAACCAAAGGCTTGACGAGGCACAGGGTAAGTGTCATTATCTGGTAAACGCCACATAGTAAGAGCAGCATGATGCCAGTATGTTTAATATGTTGTGACTGCAGATGGAGCTGCCACTGTTGAAGGCCTTGCGGGCAGAACTTGCCCGAGCCAAGGAACAAGCGAGGTTTGAATGCGGCTGCTTTGAAGGCGGCCGAAGAGTTGCAAGCCGAGAAGGCCGTGCATGGCGAGAGCCGAGATAAGATGGCCAAGATGGCCATAGAATTAAAAGCTGCGCCGACCGTTGCCGGGTTCTTGAAAAGGAAAACCAAGCGAAGGCATCGGACCTTGAGAAGGCTGCTGCGACGAGAAAAGACCTCGCTCTGCTATGAGGGCAAAGAAGGAGAGCTGCGGGAAGCCGGGGATATTGTAGCTGGGAAATCCTTTATGTTGCGGAGGAAGTCGGAGATCCAAGGTATGCCCCTCTGGATCAGCTGTGGAGTTCGGAGGATGTGTATATGGATTTGGCGGCGAGCGCTGCCGATGCGGCCAAGTACTTCCAGGGTCAACAGGACCGTGAAGTGACCAGCTGTTTTGGAGACAATTCCATTCTCCCGAGCGTCCTCTTTCATTGACTGACCAATTAGCCGAATGGGCCGAACTGAATAGGTTGTCCGGACTCGCCATGAGGTCTGTTGTGGATCAGCTATGGCCGGAAAGGCCAAACCGAACAGCTATTTCAGCTTGGTGCACAGTTCCTTGACGTGGTGCCGCGCATTAATGCGATGAAGAGTCGCGTGCATCGAGGGCGCACGGATGGCCTTTGCCCGTGTTAAAGCATACTGGGCGGAGATGGATGCTACCACTGTTGCACGCGGGATTCGGCCATAGGTCGAATGTAACGCCCTCGATGCGGCTATATCTCCTACGTGTCGAAGCACGACTTAGAGGCATAACCGCATTGAAAGTAATGTCGCAAGTAAGGTAATCTTCATAACATCCCATGTAATACATATTAAGGGGAAAGGTACATGGTTAGCTTACACTCGCCACGTCACACAAAGTACATAAATAGCATTACATCATCCAATACACTCATGGTCCGACTACGGTACCAAAATAAAAGATCAACCCCAACAAGCAACATGTCCCGATTGCCAACTGGGCACCACTGACATCAGGGGAAAGACACATAGTAACGGCGTGAGTCTTCGTCGAACTCCCACTTGAGCTCAAGCGCATCTTCTAGAATGGAATCATCAGGCCCTGCATCTGGTTTGGAAGTAATCTGTGAGCCACGGGGACTCAGCAATCTCGCACCCTCGCGATCAAGACTATTTAAGCTTATAGGTAAGGTAAGGTAATAAGTGGAGCTGCAGCAAGCGACTAGCATATATGGTAGCTAACCTGTTCGCAAAAGAGAGCGAGAAGAGAAGGCAATGCACGAACGAAAAACTAGAGAACAACCTGCGGCAAACATTACTCCAACACCGTGTTCACTTCCCGGACTCCGCCGAGAAAGAGACCATCATGGTTACACACTCAGGTTGATTATTTTAATTAAGTAACTTCAAGTTTCTACAACCGGACATTAACAAATTCCCATCTGCCCATAACCGCGGCCACGGCTTTTGAAAGTTCAAATCCCTGCAGGGGAGTCCCAACTTAGCCCATGACAAGCTCTCACGGTCAACGAAGGATATACCTTCTCCCGAGACATTCCGATCAGACTCGGTATCCCGGTTCTACAAGACAACTCCGACAAGTCAAAACAAATCCAGCAACACCGCCCGAATGTGCCAACAGATCCCGATAGGAGATGCACATATCTTGTTCTCAGGTCACACTCAGATGAGACATCCTATGAGTAAAACCAAACCTCAAGTTGCCCCGAGGTGGCCCCGCAGTCTGCTCGGTCGGACCAACACTTAGAGGAGCACTGGCCCGGGGGGGGGGTTTAAATAAGATGACCCTCGAGCTCCGGAAACCCTAGGGAAAAAGAGTCTAGGTGGCAAATGGTAAAACCAAGGTTGGGCATTGCTGGAGGAGTTTTATTCAAGGCGGACTGTTAAGGGGTTCCCATTATTACCCAACCGCATAAGGAACGCAAAATCCTGAAACATAACACCGATATGACGGAAACTAGGGCGGCAAGAGTGGAACAAAACACTAGGCAAAAGGCTGAGCCTTCCAGCCTTTACCAAGTATATAGATGCATTAATATAACAAGATAATATAGTGATATCCCAACAAGAAAAATAATGTTCCAACAAGGAACGATCTCCAATCTCACCTGCAACTAGCAACGCTATAAGAGGGGCTGAAGCAAAGCAGTAACATAGCCAAAACGGTTTGCTAGGACATGGTGGGTTAGAGGTTTGACATGGCAATTTGGGAGGCATGATAAGCAAGTGGTAGGCATCCTAGCATAGGCATAGCAAAAGAGCGAGCATCTAGCAAAGCAAAGATAGAAGTGATTTCGAGGGTATGATCATCTTGCCTGCAAAGTCGTCAGAGTTGACTGGATCCTCGAAAGCAAACTCAACGGGCTCCTCGTTAGCGAACTCGTATCCCGGCTCTACCCAAACAGACAAACAAGCAAAAGGAACACAATCAACCACGTGCAATGCTCAAACAACAAGATGCAAACATGGTATGTTATGCGGATGCGGTATGTGATGCATATGCAAGATTTGACGAGGAATGATTGAACCTGGCCTCAACTTGGAAATCCAAGTGTGCACTCATAATGCTTGACAAAAGATGAACACTGAGCTACGGCCAATTCATCCATTAACAGGTTCAAGCAAGCATGGCAAAAGAGCAATTGGTAAACAGATTTCAGAGTTAGTGAAATTAACACAAGCCTGGAATTTCAGATCAGGTAGCACACTTTGAAGCATGAAAACTAGATGTTACAGGAACTTAACATGGCAAAGCAAGGCATGGAATGGAGCTACTCAAAGAGCGTAACAAAAGTCCCTTAGTGACCTTGAGCCAAACGGGATCAGAAAATACAATTGCAAGCATGTGAACATGGCAAAAACATAATCAGATCTCAGACTTAGTGAAAAACTGGAGCATGCAAATATGTTAACGAGTAGGCATGTTCACGAGCTCGATGCACTTACTACAGAGCAAGGCATGACAATCTAAGCATACACCCACCATGAATACACATTGTATAAGCTAGACATGGCAAGAACAACAACATAGCATGCACGGATCAATAACAATATCCTCGGCAAAATTGCTAACAAGTAGACAATCTGCCCAGATTCACGAAATAGCAAAAGTAGAGCTCGATTGACTTAAGCTAGGGTGCTCCATAAATGCAAACAAAGACATGGATGGATATAGAACCACAATATTAACAAATCATCTTTACTGATCATCCTCAAAAGAGGCACGGATCACTAGGAAACAACATGAACATATGGCATATTGATAAAAACAGATCAAGGACTTAGAGAAATCCTAAGTCCCTGAAATCAGCATTAACGAATGCACTACTTTGCAAGCTTGTGCTAGTCACCACACATATCACAAAAATACATGGTAGGCACCTCTGGAAAGATGGCATGGCATATAACAAAACAGATGTAGAGCTCATGAGCATATCATGCACACATTAATCATGGCAAAAATGACAAATAGCTATTTGGTGCAGCAGATCTGACAATTAACTCAAATAGCACTCTTCCACAGCATTTCGGGCATAAAGACGAGCTCAAATGACAAAGATACAATGAGATGAAATGATGTGCTCTCTGAGCCGAACATTTTGATATCCTACACGCCCAAAACGGAGCTACGGATGCGGAGATATAGCATGATGAAAAATGCAATTTATCTAGGGTTTCGGGAGAAAGTCAACCGTCCGGATTTCTCAGATCTAGATCTGGCTGGGGTACTGTTCACGCGCGGATGTCGAGGTCGGCGGAGCTTCGCCGGAGACGTCGCCGTGGAGGAGGCCGGAGAGGGACTTGAGGGGAGGAGAGGCTGGCCGGTGAGGGAGCTCGCCGGGGCGGCGTGGTGCGGTGGAACGGCGAGGCGGAGGGGCGGCGGACAAGGTCGTCGGGCGGCGCGGAGGGCTCGCCGTGAGTGCCGGCTTGCCGGCGAGCAGGCAGGGCGCCGGGCGGAGGAAGGCGGCGGCGCGGCGCCGTGGAGAAGGAAGACGACGGCTCTGCGGGGGGGCAATCTGCGAGCGAATCCGCCGGGGAGGGCCGGCTTCGGGCGGCGGGCCTTCGCGGCGGCGGCGGAATGGCCTGCCACGTGGTGCACGGTGACAGGCTGGGTGCGGCGGTCGGTGTGTCCGGTCCGGACGCGGTCCGGCGCGGGAGAGGACGGAACGTTAGGGTTAGGGTGGATCCCGGGAATTTTGGGGGAGATGCCTATTTATACATAGGAGGAGCTAGGAGAGTCCAAATGAGGTGCGGTTTTTGGCCACGCGATGTGATCGAACGCTCTAGATGATGGAGAGGTTTTGCGTGGGTTTTGGGCCAAATTGGAGGGTGTTAGGGCTGCAACACACACGAGGCCTTCTCGATCCCTCGGTTAACCGTTGGAGCATCAAACGAAGTCCAAATGGTACGAAACTTGACAGGCGGTCTACCGGTAGTAAACCAAGGCCTCTTGGCAAGTCTCGGTCCAATCCGGAATTTAACCCACACACGAAGAAAGGTAGAAAGGACCCGGAGGAGATAGGAGCGCCGGAATGCAAAACGGACAACGGGGAAAATGCTCGGATGCATGAGACGAACACGTATGCAAATGCAATGCACATGATGACATGATATGAGATGCATGACAACGGCAACAACACACGGAGACAAAAACCCGAAACTGAGGAAATAAAATAACTTAGCGCCGGAAACGGCAAAAGTTGGAGTACATATTAGGTAAATTACATCCGGGGTGTTACAACACTCCACCACTACGAAAGCATCTCGTCCCGAGATCTAGGACTGGAAAAACGCCGGGTATGCCGAACAGAGGTGATCCTCGCGTTCCCAGGTGGCTTCACGGTCGGAATGGTGTGACCACTTGACTTTGAGCAATTCGATTGACTTATTGCGAGTCTTGCGTTCAGCCTCTTCAAGAATAGCCACGGGGTGCTCACGATAAGAGAGATCTTCTTGGAGATCAATGTCTTCGAAGTTGACGGTGCGGTCAGGAGTCTTGAAGCACTTGCGGAGCTGAGAGACATGGAACACGTCGTGCACATTTGCAAAGTTTGAAGGAAGCTCGAGTTGATAGGCGAGATCGCCTCTCTTGCTGACGATTTTGAAAGGACCCACGTATCTAGGGGCAAGCTTCCCTTTGATACCGAAGCGACGAGTACCTTTCATTGGAGAGACACGGAGGTAAACATGATCTCCGATCTCGAAAGCCAAATCACGGTGCTTACTATCATAGTAGCTCTTCTGTCGTGATTGTGCTGCTTTGAGGTTATCACGAATGACTTTGCACATCTCTCTGCCTCTGTGATTAAGTCATTTCCGAGAAGTTGACGTTCACCGGTTTCTGACCAGTTAAGAGGAGTACGACACTTCCTGCCATACGGAATTTCAAAAGGGGCCTTGCCCGAACTTTCTTGAAAACTATTGTTGTAGGAGAATTCAGCATATGGAAGACAATCCTCCCACTTCATACCGAAGGAGATCACACAAGCCCTGAGCATATCTTCAAGAATCTGATTGACACGCTCGACTTGACCGCTAGTTCGAGGATGGAAAGATGTGCTGAAGCAGATGTTGGTGCCCATGGCCTTCTGAAAAGACTCCCAAAACTTGGAGGTAAAGATGCTGCCACGGTCTGAAGAGATCACCTGTGGAATACCGTGCAGCAAGACAATCCGAGAGGTATACAGCTTCGCCAATTGAGCTGCAGTGATAGACTCTTTGATAGGCAGAAAGTGAGCCACTTTAGTGAGTTTGTCGATGACAACGAATATAGCATCATTGCCACGCTTGGACTTTGGAAACCCAGTCACGAAGTCCATCTCAATGTGGTCAAACTTCCATTCTGGAATGGCAAGAGGTTGGAGGAGACCAGCTGGCCTTTGGTGTTCTGCCTTGACTCTTCTGCAGACATCACATTCATTCACGAACTTAGCAATCTCGCGCTTCATTCGAGTCCACCAATAAGCCTGCTTGAGGTCCTGATACATCTTCGTACTCCCAGGGTGGATGGAGAGGAGTGAATTGTGAGCCTCATTCATGATCACTTTACGAAGGTCACCTTTGGGCACAACAATACGATCCTCGAAGAAGAGAGTATCCTTGTCATCAAGGCGGTAGCACTTGTACTTGGGTTGACTCTTGGCAATCCCAATCTTCACCTTCTTCACCATAGCATCAAGAAGCTGAGCCTGCCGAATCTGGTCTTCCAAGGTAGGAGATACTTGAAGGTTGGTGAGGAAACCTTGAGGAATAACTTGCAGATTGAGTTTGCGGAAAGCTTCACAAAGCTCGGGTTGGTAAGGCTTGAGAATCAGACTGTTGTAGTAAGCCTTCCTGCTCAATGCGTCAGCAATCACATTGGCCTTGCCTAGAGTATACTCGATACTCGGATTATACTCTTGAATCATTTCAACCCAACGAGTCTGTCTGAGGTTGAGATTAGTCTGAGTGAAGATGTACTTGAGACTCTTATGGTCAGTGAAAATGTCCACTTTTCTTCCCAATAAGAGATGTCTCCAAGTCAAAAGAGGATGCACAACTTCCGCCAACTCGAGGTCATGAGTGGGGTAGTTCTTCTCGTTGGGCTTCAACTGGCGAGAGGTATAAGCCACAACTTTCTTCTCTTGCATCAACACTGCACCAAGACCTTGAAGAGAGGCATCGCAGAAGACCTCGAACGATTTGGATTCATCAGGAGGAGTCAGAATTGGAGCAGTAACCAATTTCTCTTTCAAAGTGTTGAAAGCGATGTCACATTCCGGAGACCAAACGTACTTGACGTGCTTCTGGAGAAGGTTAGAAAGAGGCTTCGCGATCTTTGAAAAGTTCTCCATGAACCTTCGACAGTAGCTTGTGAGACCGAGGAAGCTACGGAGTTGCTTCACGTTCTGAGGTGGTTCCCAATTCACAATTGCAGACACCTTCTCAGGATTCACTGCAATGCCCTTGGCAGAGATGATATGCCCAAGATAAAGAACCTCATCGAGCCAAAACTCGCACTTTGAGAACTTGGCGTAGAACTGATGTTCCCTGAGTTTATCGAGCACCAAACGCAAGTGCTTGGCATGATCTTCCTTGTTCTTCGAAAAGACCAGAATGTCGTCGAGATAGACCAAAACAAAGTCATTTGTGTAGGTGTTGAAGATGAAGTTCATCATGCGAGAGAAAGTCGGAGGAGCATTGACGAGGCGAAAAGACATGACAGTGTATTCATATGAACCATAGCTTGTTCTGAAAGCCGTCTTGGGAATATCTTGCTCACGGATTCGAATCTGATGATAACCCATACGGAGATCAAGCTTGGAGAATACTTGGGCACCTTTGAGGTGTTCGAATAGCTCGTTGATGTTGGGAAGTGGGTACTTGTTCTTGATAGTCTTCTTATTCAATGGACGGTAGTCAACACAAAGTCAGTCTGTTCCATCCTTCTTCTTCACAAAAAGAACTCCACAACCCCACGGAGAAGAACTAGGTCGGATGAGACCCATTCTCTCTTGAATATCGAGTTGCTTCTTCAACTCCTTCAACTCTTCAGGTCCGAGCTTGTAAGGACGCTTGCACACAGGTTCCGTGCCAGGCTCAAGATCGATGACGAATTCAACTGGCCGGTGCGGAGGCATTCCTGGAAGCTCTTCTGGAAAGACGTCTTGATATTCGCAAACGACTGGAATTTGCGAGATGGCATCCAGTTCACCCTTCTCATTGAGAGAAAACAGACGGATGGTATCCATCGAGAGCCAAAGACAATTACATCCTCA
>NC_053027.1:480821739-480849733 GCF_003073215.2 Triticum urartu
CCCATCGCGGGCCCCCGCGGCCCAAAGCCATCCCGCCGCCCGCGCCTCCTCGTCTCTCCCTCGGCCGCTGCCATCCGCCGCCTCCCCGCCGGCGCGCGCGCCGCCGCCTGTCGCCCGCCGCCCGGCCGGTTGCTGCCCGCCGCCCGCGGCCGCCTCGGCGTCCGTGTCGCCTCCCTGCTCCCCCACGCCGGATCCGGCCCCTCTCCGTCTCTCCCTCGACTCTGGTGCCTCCCCTCGCCAAGTCCAGCGACGAACTCCGGCAAAAACCCCGGCGATCCTCGTAAAGCATGCAGATCTCAGATCCGGATTTGTCTCGGGTTGACTTTTTGCCCGAAACCCTAGCTCATGTGCTCATCTTCATCATGCTATATCTTTGCATCCGTAACTCCGTTTTTGGCATATAGCATATCAAATTGTTCGCCTCAGAGAGTACATCATTTCATTCCATTGCATCATTTTCATTTGAGTTCATCTTGAGGCCCGAAATGCTGTTAGAAGAGGGCTACTTGAGTTATTTGTCAGATCTGCTACTCCATTTGCATATTTGTCATTTTTGCCATGATTATTGTGTGCATGTTATGCCCATGAGCTCTACATATGTTTTGCTAAGGGTTCTACCATCTTTCCAAAGGTGCAACCCATGTATTTTGTGATTTGTGTGGTGACTAGCACAAGCTTGCGAAGTGAGGCACTTGGTAGTGCTGATTTCAGGGACTTAGTAATTTCACTAAGTCCTTGATCTGTTTATTTCATATGGCCATATGTTCATGTTGTTTCCGAGTGATCCGTGCCTCTTTTGAGGATGATCAGTAAGGATGTTTTGTTAATCTTGTAGTGCTCTATCCATCCATGTCTTTGTTTGCAATTATGGAGCACCCTAGCTTGAGTCAATCGAGATCTACTTTTGCTACTTTGTGGATCTGGGCAGATTGTCAACTTGTTTGCAATTTTGCCGATGATGTTGTAGTTGATCCGTGCATGCTATGCTATTGTTCTTGCCATGTCTAGCTTGCATTTCGTGTATTCTTGATGGGCGTATGCTTAGTTTATCATGACTTGCTCTGTAGTGAGTGCATCGAGCTCGTAAACATGCCTACTTGATATCTGTTTCAGCATGCTCCAGTTTTCACTAAGTCTGTGATCTGATTATGTTTTTGCCATGTTCACATGCTTGCAATTGTATTTTCTGATCCCTTTTGGCTTAAGGTCACTAAGGGACTTTTGTTAAGATATTTGAGTACCTCCATGGCATGCTTTATTTTGCCATGTTCAGGCCCTGTAGCATGTAGTTTTGTTGCTCCGGAGAGGGCTACCTGATCTGAAATTCCAGACAAGTGTTAATTTCACTAAGTCTGAGATCTGTTTGCCATATGCATTTTTGCCATGCTTGTTTGAACCTGTTAATTGATGAATTGGCCGTAGCTCAATGCTAGACTTTTGTTAAGCATCATGAATGCATCCCTGCCATGTATTTTTTTACCATGTTTGGGTGCTGTAGCTTGTTCATCTCATTGCATTTAGATGGCTACTTGCTGTAAATCGCAGAACGTGGTCATATTTGAATTGCTTGCCTTTTCCAAACCGTAACTCCGATTCCGATGTTCTTTATATCGTTTTCAAGAGTTTTGATCTCATATTTCCATTGGCACACTTGGATTTCCAAGTTGAGGCCAGGATCTTGCATTTCCTGTCAAATCTTGCATATGCATCCCGCATCGCATCCCGCATAGCATACCATCCTTGCATCATATTGTTTGATCCTTGCACGTGGTTGATTGTGTCCTTGTTGCTTGTTTGTCTTGTTTGGGTAGAGCTGGAGACGAGTTCGCTAACGAGGAGCCCGTTGAGTTTGCTTTCGAGGATCCAGTCAACTCTGACAACTGTGCAGGCAAGATGATCATACCCTCGAAATCACTACTATCTTTGCTATGCTAGATTTGCTCGCTCTTTTGCTATGCCAATGCTACGATGCCTACCACTTGCTTTCAAGCCTCCCAAATTGCCATGTCAAACCTCTAACCCACCATGTCCTAGCAAACCGTTGATTGGCTTTGTTACCGCTTTGCTCAGCCCCTCTTACAGTGTTGCTAGTTGCAGGTGAAGATCGGAGGCCGTTCCTTGTTGGAACATATATTTACTTGTTGGGATATCATTATATTGCTATGTTATCTTAATGCATCTATATACTTGGTAAAGGGTGAAGGCTCGGCCTCGCGCCTAGTGTTTTGTTCCACTCTTGCCGCCCTAGTTTCCGTCATATCGGTGTTATGTTCCCGGATTTTGCGTTCCTTACGCGGTTGGGTTATAATGGGAACCCCTTGATAGTCGCATTGATTAAAGCTTTTCCAGCAATGCCCAACCTTGGTTTTACCATTTGCCACCTAGCCTCTTTTTCCCTTGGGTTTCCGAGCCCGAGGGGTCATCTTATTTAAACCCCCCCGGCCAGTGCTCCTCTGAGTGTTGGTCCGAACCAGGCACTGCGGGGCCACCTCGGGGAAACTCGAGGGTTGGTTTTACTCGTAGGATGTCATCTGAGTGTGCCCTGAGAACGAGATATGTGCAGCTCCTATCGGGATTTGTCGGCACATTCGGGCGGTGTTGCTGGTCTTGTTTTAACCTGTCGAAGTGTCTTGAAGAACCGAGATACCGAGTCTGATCGGAACGTCTTGGGAGGAGGTCTATTCCTTCGTTGACCGTGAGAGCTTGTCATGGGCTAAGTTGGGACTCCCCTGCAGGGATTTGAACTTTCGAAAGCCGTGCCCGCGGTTATGGGCAGATGGGAATTTGTTAATGTCCGGTTGTAGATAACTTGAACCTTAACTTAATTAAAATGAATCAACTGAGTGTGTTACCGTGATGGCCTCTTCTCGGCGGAGTCCGGGAAGTGGACACGGTGTTGGAGTAATGCTTGCGCAGGTTGTTCTCTAGTTTCTCGCTCGCGCTTTGCCTCCTCTTCTCGCTCTCTTTTGCGAACAGGATAGCCACCATATATGCTAGTCGCTTGCTGCAGCTCCACATATATTTTACCTTGCCTTACCTATAAGCTTAAATAGTCTTGATCGCGAGGGTGCGAGATTGCTGAGTCCCTGTGGCTCACAGATTACTATTACACCAGATGCAGGGCCTGATGATTCCGCTCCAGGTGACGCGCTTCAGCTCAAGTGGGAGTTCGACGAGGACTCTCAACGTTACTATGTTTCTTTTCCTGATGATCAGTAGTGGTGCCCAGTTGGGGGTGATCGGGACCGTGTCGCATGTTGGGTTATCTTTTATTTTGGCGCCGTAGTCGGGCCATGAGTGTTTGGATGATGTAATGTTATTTATGTACCTTGATTGACGTGGCGAGTGTAAGCCAACTATGTTATCTCCCTTTATTATTATATTACATGGGATGTGTAAAGATTACCTTACTTGCGACATATGCCTTCATTGCGATTATGTCTCTAAGTCGTGCCTCGACACGTGGGAGCTATAGTCGCATCGAGGGTGTTACAGGCGGCGAGGGCGGCACGGGCTCTGGGAGGAGGGCTCGGGGACGACGGCGAGATCGGGGGCGGCGCGGGCTTGGGGACGACGGCGAGCTCGAGGGGCGGCATGAGCTCGGGGAGGAGGGCTCGGGGACGACGGCGAGCTCCGGGGCGGCGCGGGCTCGAGGGCGGCGCGGGCTCGAGGGCGGCAAGGGCTCGGGGGCGGCGCGGGCTCGAGGAGCGGGCGGCGGCGGCGACGAGGAGCGGGCGGTGACGGCGACGGCGACCTCGGGGCGGCGACGGCGAGCACGGGCAGCCTGGCAGCGTCGTCGGGGCGGGATCGAAGAAACTGAACCAAAATTTTCACAAGTGTGGTTATATAGACGGAGCATTGGTCACGGTTCGTGGCACAAACTGTGACCAATGTCCCCTTTAGTCCCGGTTGGTGCCACCAACTCGAAAGTTTAGTCCCACCTCGCTAGTTGAGAGGGGTGCGCAGTGGTTTATAAGCCCCACTGCCGCACCCCTCTCGAGCTCCTCTCCATTGCAGGCTTACGGGCCTAATTGTCACTGCTATGCCTGTGGGCCTACTGGGCCTCCTGCGGGCCTGAATCCTGGCCCTTGGATGGGTTTCTAGTCGTATTCAGGCCGTGGGGGCCCAGTAGGTGGCATTTTTTTTGTTTTTTTGTTGCTTTATTTATTTTCTTTTGTTTTTTGCTTTATTTTTTAATTCTTTATGCTTTTAGTTTTAGAAAAATTATAAACTTTTTGTTAATGCCATTAGTTTTCAAATTTGAAAACACTTTTTTGTTTTCTTTGTTGCTTTATTTATTTTATTTTGTTTCTACTTACAACAAAATACTTATTGTTGCTATTTTTTTCCAGTTTTTTTGTTTTGTTTTCTGCATTATTTATTTTCTTTTTTTTTGCTTTATTTTTTTATTCTTTTTGCTTTTAGTTTTAGAAAAATTATAAACTTTCTGTTAGTGCCATTAGTTTTCAAATTTGAAAACACTTTTTTAGTTTTTTTGTTTTCTTTGTTGCTTTATTTATTTTATTTTGTGATTAACTTTACTATAAAAATAGTTTTTTCCTGTTTTTTTGATTTGTTTTTTGCATTATTTATTTTCTTTTGTTTTTTGCTTTAATTTTTAATTCTATTTGCTTTTAGGTTAGCAAAATTATAAACTTTCTGTTAGTGCCATTAGTTTTAGAAAAATTATAAACTTTCTGTTAGTGCCATTAGTTTTCAAATTTGAATAGTTAAAATTTGAATTATTTGAAAACTGTTTGAATCACAAGTTTGTGAGTAACTTACTAAAAAATGAGAATAGATGCGCTTATAGAGAAAATTCAACCTAAATTCCTAGTAAATTTCTATGAATTTCAGAGAAATTCACTATGAATTTAGGTTAAATATTTCTCTATTAGGGCATCTATTTTCACTTTGAGAGGAGCTCAACAAGGCAGAGAGCGAAGGGCTTATAAACCGGTGTGAGCCCCCTTCGGTTGGCGAGGTGGGACTAAACTCTGCCTGCAACGAGGACCAACCCTTTAGTCCCGGTTTGTGGCACAAACCGGGACTAATGGTCATGGGCCAGGGGCGAGGAGCAAAATTATAAACTTTCTGTTAGTGCCATTAGTTTTAGAAAGTTGAAAGTTGAAAGTTGGCATGGGCCAGGGACTAATGGTCATGGTATTACGAGGGCCGAACCATAAGACATGAAAGCATTTCAAATGAACTCTGAAAAAGTTGAAAGTTGGCATGGTATCATAATTTCACCCACATAGCATGTGCATGTACAAAACGGACAATGGTAGCATGTTCGTGTGTTACAAAGTTGGCATGGTATCATCATAATAGTTGCGGGAGAAAGTCTTCACTTTTTCTTCGCTTGTGTCATTTGCTTATTGCGCCGTAACCATGGATAATCTTCATTGTTTATCAGGATGCTTGGGTCAGCCTTGACATTGAAGGGAGGAATTTCATGAAACTTTTCATAATCTTCAGACATGTCTGTCTTGCCGTCCACTCCCAGGATGTCCCTTTTTCCTGAAAGAACTATGTGGCGCTTTGGCTCATCGTATGATGTATTCGCTTCCTTATCTTTTCTTTTTCTCGGTTTGGTAGACATGTCCTTCACATAGATAACCTGTGCCACATCATTGGCTAGGACGAACGGTTCGTCAGTGTACCCAAGATTTTTCAGATCCACTGTTGTCATTCGTACTGTGGGTCTACCTGTACCCCGCCGCCTAACAGATTGACCCATTTGCACTTAAACAAAGGGACCTTAAAATCAGGTCCGTAGTCAAGTTCCCATATGTCCACTATGTAACCATAATATGTGTCCTTTCCGCTCTCGGTTGCTGCATCAAAGCGGACACCGCTGTTTTGGTTGGTGCTCTTTTGATCTTGGGCGATCGTGTAAAATGTATTCCCATTTATCTCGTATCCTTTGTAAGTCAATACAGTCAAAGATGGTCCCCTGGACAACAAGTACAACTCATCACAAACAGTGTTGTCACCTCTGAGACGTGTTTCCAACCAACTGCTGAAAGTCCTGATGTGTTCACATGTAATCCAGTCGTCGCACTGCTCCGGGTGTTTGGAGCGCAGACTGTTCTTGTGTTCATCGACATACGGGGTCACCAAGGTAGAGTTCTGTAGAACTGTGTAGTGTGCTTGAGACCAAGAATATCCGTCCCTGCATATTATTGAGTCTCTTCCAAGAGTGCCTTTTCCAGTCAGTCTCCCCTCATACCGCGATTTAGGGAGACCTATCTTCTTAAGGCCAGGAATGAAGTCAACACAAAACCCGATAACATCCTCTGTTTGATGGCCCATGGAGATGCTTCCTTCTGGCCTAGCGCGGTTACGGACATATTTCTTTAGGACTCCCATGAACCTCTCAAAGGGGAACATATTGTGTAGAAATACGGGCCCCAGGATGACAATCTCGTCGACTAGATGAACTAGGACGTGCGTCATGATATTGAAGAAGGATGGTGGGAACACCAGCTCGAAACTGACAAGACATTGCGCCACATCACTCCTTAGCCTTGGTACGATTTCTGGATCGATCACCTTCTGAGAGATTGCATTGAGGAATGCACATAGCTTCACAATGGCTAATCGGACGTTTTCCGGTAGAAGCCCCCTCAATGCAACCGGAAGCAGTTGCGTCATAATCACGTGGCAGTCATGAGACTTTAGGTTCTGAAACTTTTTCTCTGGCATATTTATTATTCCCTTTATATTCGACGAGAAGCCAGTCGTGACCTTCATACTGAGCAGGCATTCAAAGAAGATTTCTTTCTCTTCTTTCGTAAGAGCGTAGCTGGCAGGACCTTTATACTGCTTCGGAGGCATGCCGTCTTTTTCGTGCAAACGTTGCAGGTCCTCCCGTGCCTCAGGTGTATCTTTTGTCTTCCCATACACGCCCAAGAAGCCTAGCAGGTTCACGCAAAGGTTCTTCGTCACGTGCATCACGTCGATTGAGGAGCGGACCTCTAGGTCTTTCCAGTAGGGTAGGTCCCAAAATATAGATTTCTTCTTCCACATGGGTGCGTGTCCCTCAACGTCATTCGGAACAGCTAGTCCACCGGGACCCTTTCCAAAGATTATGTAGTGTAAATCATTGACCATAGCAAGCACGTGAACACCGGTGCGCATGGCGGGCTTCTTCCGGTGATCTGCCTCGCCTTTGAAATGCTTGCCTTTCTTTCGACATTGATGGTTGGTCGGAAGAAATCGACGATGGCCCAGGTACACATTCTTCCTGCATTTGTCCAGGTATATACTTTCAGTGTCATCTAAACAGTGCGTGCATGCGTGGTATCCTTTGTTTGTCTGTCCTGAAAGGTTACTAAGAGCGGGCCAATCGTTGATGGTACGAACAGCAACGCCTTAATGTTAAATTCCTCCTGTCTGTGCTCATCCCACGTACGTACACCGTTTCCATTCCACAGCTGTAAAAGTTCTTCAACTAATGGCCTTAGGTACACATCAATTTCGTTGCCGGGTTGCTTAGGGCCTTGGATGAGAACTGGCATCATAATGAACTTCCGCTTCATGCACATCCAAGGAGGAAGGTTATACATACATAGAGTCACGGGCCAGGTGCTGTGATTGCTGCTCTGCTCCCCGAAAGGATTAATGCCATCCGCGCTTAAAGCAAACCATACATTCCTTGGGTCCTTTGCAAACTCATCCCAGTACTTTCTCTCGATTTTTCTCCACTGCGACCCGTCAGCGGGTGCTCTCAACTTCCCATCTTTCTTTCGGTTCTCACTGTGCCATCGCATCAACTTGGCATGCTCTTCGTTTCTGAACAGACGTTTCAACCGTGGTATTATAGGAGCATACCACATCACCTTCGCAGGAACCCTCTTCCTGAGGGGCTCGCCGTCAACATCACCAGGGTCATCTCGTCTGATCTTATACCGCAATGCACCGCATACCGGGCATGCGTTCAGATCCTTGTATGCACCGCGGTAGAGGATGCAGTCATTAGGGCATGCATGTATCTTCTCCACCTCCAATCCTAGAGGGCATACGACCTTCTTTGCTGCGTATGTACTGTCGGGAATTCGTTATCCTTTGGAAGCTTCTTCTTCAATATTTTCAGTAGCTTCTCAAATCCTTTGTCAGCCACAGCATTCTCTGCCTTCCACTGCAGCAATTCCAGTACGGTACCGAGCTTTGTGTTGCCATCTTCGCAATTGGGGTATAACCCTTTTTTGTGATCCTCTAACATGCGATCGAACTTCAGCTTCTCCTTTTGACTTTCGCATTGCGTCCTTGCATCGACAATGACCCGGCGGAGATCATCATCATCGGGCACATCGTCTGGTTCCTCTTGATCTTCAGCAGCTTCACCCGTTGCAGCATCATTGGGCACATCGTCTGGTTCCTCTTGATCTTCACCAGCTCCCCCCGTTGCAGCATCACCGTATTCAGGGGGCACATAGTTGTCATCGTACTCTTCTTCTTCGCCGTCTTCCATCATAACCCCTATTTCTCCGTGCCTCGTCCAAACATTATAGTGTGGCATGAAACCCTTGTAAAGCAGGTGGGAGTGAAGGATTTTCCGGTTAGAGTAAGACCTCGTATTCCCACATTCAGTGCATGGACAACACATAAAACCATTCTGCTTGTTTGCCTCAGCCGCATCGAGAAACTCATGCACGCCCTTAATGTACTCGCGG
The DNA here is from genome assembly GCF_003073215.2 of Triticum urartu. NCBI lineage: Eukaryota > Viridiplantae > Streptophyta > Magnoliopsida > Poales > Poaceae > Triticum > Triticum urartu. The sequence continues at coordinate 480,830,418 of NC_053027.1, forward strand.
GTGTGTCTGTCACCGTACATCCATTGTCCGGTTCATCTGCGTGCATTATATATAATTAAGTGTCCAAATTAATAGAAGTTCATCATCACATTAAAACCAAAGTGCATACATAGTTCTCATCTAACAACATATAGCTCTCCAGAGCATCTAATTAATTAAACCATACATTGAAACTATGTAAAACATTTCAATGCGAAAACAAATGCGATCATAATCGCAACCAAGGTAACAATTGATCCAACGGCATAATGATACCAAGCCTCGGTATGAATGGCATATTTTCTAATCTTTCTAATCTTCAAGCGCATTGCATCCATCTTGATCTTGTGATCATCGACGACATCCGCAACATGCAACTCCAATATCATCTTCTCCTCCTCATTATTTTTTCCTTCAACAAATTGTTTTCTTCTTCAACTAAATTTAACCTCTCGACAATAGGGTCGGTTGGCATTTCCGATTCACATACATCCTACATAAATAAAATCTATGTCACGTTGGTCGGCATAATTTTCATAAACAATAAATGAACCAATAGTTATAAAGATAATATATATACCACATCCGAATCATAGACAGGACGAGGGCCGACGGGGGCGGATACCAAAACCATCGCACTATATAAGATGCAATAATAAAAGTAAGAAAATAATACAAGTATCTATGTAAACATGCAAGTAAGAATATTTTTCCTTTCAGAAAGAAGATAAAACAAGAGGCTCACCACGGTGGTGCCGGCAATGAGCTCGGCGCGGGTGATCGACGGCGGTGAAGACGGGGACGGGGCGTGACGGACCGCTAAACCTAGACAAATATTATGGAAAATGGAGCTTGGAGGTCGAGCTTGGAGAGGAGAAAGCTTAAGTAGTGTGGCTCGGGCATTCCATCTAACACCTTGTGTGCATGGGAGGTGAGCTAGAGCACCACCAAGCCCTCTCCCCCTCGGCCAGAGAAAAACAGAGCACTGGGGTGCTCTGCTCGCGAGCGAGGGGTATATATAGGCACCTCATTGGTCCCGGTTGGTGGCATGAGCCGGGACTAAAGGGGAGCCTTTGGTCCCGGTTCAAGCCACCAACCGGGACCAATGGTGGTGGGCCAGGAGCGAGGCCCATTGGTCCCGGTTCATCCCACCAACCGGGACCAAAAGTTCCAGATGAACCGGGACCAATGGCCCACGTGGCCCGGCCGGCCCCCTGGGCTCACGAACCGGGACCAATGCCCACATTGGTCCCGGTTCTGGACTGAACCGGGACTAATGGGCTGAGCCGGCCTGGACCAAAGCCCTGTTTTCTACTAGTGGTTCGTACTAGAATAACACCTTAAGACACAAATCAACCAAAACCCTAATGTCACCTAGATACTCCAATGTCACCTCAAGTATCCGTGGGTATGATTATACGATATGCATCACACAATCTCAGATTCATCTATTCAACCAACACAAAGGACCTCAAAGAGTGCCCCAAAGTTCTACCGGAGAATCACGACGAAAACGTGTGCCAACCCCTATGCATAGGTTCCCAATGTCACGAAACCCGCAAGTTGATCACCTTAACATACATCAAGTGGCACGTGGTATCCCATTGTCACCACAGATATCCACGGCAAGACATACATCAAGTGTTCTCAAGTCTTTAAAGACTCAATCCGATAAGATTACTTCAAAGGGGAAACTCAATTCATTACAAGAGAGAAGAGGGGGAGGAGAAACATAAGATCCAACTATAATAGCAAAGCTCGCGATACATCAAGATCGTGCCAAATCAAGAACACGAGAGAGAGAGAGAGATCAAACACATAGCTACTGGTACATACCCTCAGCCCGAGGGAGAACTACTCCCTCCTCGTCATGGAGAGCACCGGGATGATGAAGATGGCCACCGGTGAGGGTTCCCCCCTCCGGCAGGGTGCCGGAACAGGGTCCCGATTGACTTTTGGTGGCTACGGAGGCTTCTGGCGGCGGAACTCCCGATCTATTGTTGTTCTGGAAGTTTTAGGGTATATGGAGTTATATAGGCAGAAGAAGCAGTCAGGGGAGCCACGGGGGCCCCACGAGGCAGGGCGCGCCCTAGGGGGGGCGCCCCCACCCTCGTGAGCACCCGTATCTCTGACGTGGGTCCAAGTCAGGTCGGTTCCAAGTTAGTCCTTGATCAAGTTCTTCGATGATGCTCAATCGCAGTCACTTAAGGCTATGTGGTTTTTCCTCACTCAAATCTGTGGGAGGGAAGGTTGTTGATAACACACAAATGTGGGGATGACAACAATCTGCAATGGGTATAAACCCAAATTTATAGATTTGACATAAATGTTGGGGAACGTAGCATGCAATTTCAAAAAAAATCCTACGATCATGCAAGATCTATCTAGGAGATGCATATCAGCGAGAGGGGGAGAGTGTGTCCATGTACCCTCGTAGACCGAAAGCGGAAGTGTTAGGTTAACGCGGTTGATGTAGTTGAACATCTTCACGATCCAACTCATCTAGTACCGAACGTACGTCACCTCCAAGTTCAGCACACGTTCAGCTCGATGACATCCCTCAAACTCTTGATCTAGCAGATGGTCGAGGGAGACTTTCGTCAGCACGACGGCATGGTGACGGTGATGGTGATGTGATCCGCGCAGGGCCTCGCCTAAGCACTACGACACTATGACTGGAGGAGTAAACTGTGGAGGGGGCACCACACACAGCTAAGAGAATAACTGTTGTGTCTCCAAGGGGTGCCCTGCCCACGTATATAAAGGAGGAGAGGAGGAGGCCGGCCACCAGGGGGGCGCGCCAAGAGGGGGGGTCCTACTAGGACTCCAGTTCTAGTAGGATTCGCCCCCCTTTCCTTCTCATGGAGGGGGGAAAGAGGGAAGGAGAGGGAGAGGGGGAAAGGAAAGGGGGGCCGCGCCCCCTTCCCCTTGTCCAATTCGGACAGCCCATTGGGGGGAGGGGGGCGCCACCCCTTGTGGGCTCCCCTCTCTCTCCCCTATGGTCCATGCTGGCCCATTACTTCCCCGGGGGTTCCGGTAACCCATCGGTACTCCGATAAATATCCGAACCGTCCCGAAACCATTCCAGTGTCCAAATACTATCGTCCAATATATCAATCTTTACCTCTCGACCATTCGAGACTCCTCGTCATGTCTGTGATCTCATCCGGGACTTCGAACAATCTTCGGTCACCAAAACACATAACTCATAATACAAATCGTCATCGAACATTAAGTGTGCAGACCCTACGGGTTCGAGAACTATGTAGACATGACCGAGACATCTCCGGTCAATAACCAATAGCGGAACCTGGATGCTCATATTGGTTCCTACATATTCTACGAAGATCTTTATCGGTCAAACCGCAATGCAACATACGTTATTCCCTTTGTCATCGGTATGTTACTTGCCCGAGATTCGATCGTCGTATCTCATACCTAGTTCAATCTCGTTACCGACAAGTCTCTTTACTCGTTTTGTCATGCATCATTCCGTAACTAACTCATTAGTCACATTGCTTGCAAGGCTTATAGTGATGTGCATTACCGAGAGGGCCCAGAGATACCTCTCCGATACTCGGAGTGAAAATCCTAATCTCGATCTATGCCAACCCAACAAACACCTTCGGAGACACCTGTAGAGCATCTTTATAATCACCCAGTTACGTTGTGACGTTTGATAGCACACAAGGTGTTCCTCCGGTATTCGGGAGTTGCATAATCTCATAGTCAAAGGAATATGTATAAGTCATGAAGAAAGCAATAGCAATAAAACTTAACGAATCATTATGCTAAGCTAACAGATGGGTCTTGTCCATCACATCATTCTCCTAATGATGTGATCCCCGTTCATCAAATGACAACACATGTCTATGGTTAGGAAACTTAACCATCTTTGATTAACGAGCTAGTCAAGTAGAGGCATACTAGGGACACTTTGTTTTATCTATGTATTCACACATGTATCAAGTTTCCGGTTAATACAATTCTAGCATGAATAATAAACATTTATCATGATATAAGGAAATATAAATAACAACTTTATTATTGCGTCTAGGGCATATCACCTTCAGTCTCACACTTGCACTAGAGTCAATAATCAAGATTACATAGTAATGATTCTAACACCCATGGAGTCTTGGTGCTGATCATGTTTTGCTCGTGGAAGAGGCTTAGTCAACGGGTCTGCAACATTCAGATCCGTAAATATTTTGCAAATCTCTATGTCTCCCACCTTGACTTGATCGTGGATGGAATTGAAGCGTCTCTTGATGTCAAACCTTGCATTGACGTAACCATTTACGACAAGCTCTTTGTCACTAGAAACATATCCTTAATCCTTTTCAGGTATTTCATGATGTTCTTGACCGCTGTATAGTGATCCACTCCTGGATTACTTTGGTACCTCCCTACTAAACTTATAGCAAGGCACACATCAAGTCTGGTACACAACATTGCATACATGATAGAACCTATGGCCGAGGCATAGGGAATGACTTTCATTTTCTCTCAATCTTCTGTTGTGGTCGAGCATTGAGACTGACTCAACTTCACACCTTGTAACACAAGTAAGAACCCTTTCTTTGACTGATCCATTTCGAACTTCTTCAAAACTTTATCAAGGTATGTTCTTTGTGAAAGTCCAATTAAGCGTCTTGATCTATCTCTATAGATCTTGATGCCTAATATATAAGCAGCTTCACTAAGGTCTTTCATTGAAAAATTCTTATTCAAGTATCCTTTTACTCTATCCAGAAATTCTGTATTATTTCCAATCAACAATATGTCATCCACATATAATATTAGAAATCCTACAGAGCTCCCACTCACTTTCTTGTAAATACAGGCTTCTCCAAAAGTCTGTATAAAACCATATGCTTTGATCACACTATCAAAGTGTATATTCCAACTCTGAGATACTTGCACCAGTCCATAAATGTATCGCTGGAGCTTGTACACTTTTTTAGCACCTTTAGAATTGACAAAACCTTCTGGTTGCATCATATACAACTCTTCTTTAAGAAATACATTAAGGAATGCAGTTTTGACATCCATTTGCCAAACTTCATAATCATAAAATGCGGCAATTGCTAACATGATTCGGATAGACTTAAGCATCGCTACGGGTGAGAAGGACCCATCATAGTCAACTCCTTGAACTTGTCGAAAACCTTTCGTAACAAATCAAGATTTGTAGACAGTAACATTACCGTCAGCGTCAGTCTTCTTCTTGATGATCCATTTATTCTCTATGGCTTGCCGATCATCAGGTAAGTCAACCAAAGTCCATACTTTGTTCTCATACATGGATCCCATCTCAGATTTCATGGCCTCAAGCCATCACGGAATCTGGGCTCATCATCGCTTCCTCATAGTTCGTAGGTTCGTCATGGTCTAGTAACATGACTTCCAAAACAGGATTACCGTACCACTCTGAGGCGGAACGTACTCTAGTAGTAACTTGATCTGAAGTTTCATGATCATCATCATTAACTTCCTCACTAATTGGTGTAGGCATCACTGGAACTGATTTCTGTGATGAACTATTTTCCAGTTCGAGAGAAGGTACAACTACCTCATCAAGTTCTACTTTCCTCCCACTCACTTCTTTCGAGGGAAACTCTCTAGACATGATCCACTCTTAGCAACGAATATCTTGCCTTCGGATCTGTGATAGAAGGTGTACCCAACAGTTTCCTTTGGGTATCCTATGAAGACACATTTCTCCAATTTTGGTTCGAGCTTATCAGGCTGAAGCTTTTTCACATAAGCATCGCAACCCCAAACTTTATGAAACGACAGCTTAGTTTTCTTACCTAACCATAGTTCATATGGTGTCGTCTCAACGAATTTAGATGGTGCCCTATTTAACGTGAATGCAGCCGTCTCTTAAGCATAACCCCGAAACGATAGTGGAAAATCGGTAAGAGACATCATAGATCGCACCATATCTAATAAAGTACGGTTACGGCATTCGGACACACCATTACGCTGTGGTGTTCTAGGTGGCGCGAGTTGCGAAACTATTCCACATTGTTTCAAGTGAATACCAAACTCGTAACTCAAATATTCGCCTCCACGATCATATCATAGACACTTTATTTTCTTATTATGATGATTTTCCACTTCACTCTGAAATTCTTTGAACTTTTCAAATGTTTGAGACTTATGTTTCATTAAGTAGATATACCCATATCTGTTCAAATCATCTGTGAAGATCAGAAAATAACGATACCCTCCGCGAGCCTCAACACTCATGGGACTGCATACATCAGTATGTATTATTTCCAATATGTCTGTTGCTCGCTCCATTGTTCCGGAGAATGGAGTCTTAGTCATCTTGCCCATGAGGCATGGTTCGCAAGCATCAAGTGATTCATAATCAAGTGATTCCAAAAGCCCATCAGCATGGATTTTCTTCATGCGCTTTACACCAATATGACCTAAACGGTAGTGCCACAAATAAGTTGCACTATCATTACACTCAAGAACAGAAAGCAAAAAGCAAAAAAATATATTCATTGGGTTGCCTCCCAACAAGCACTATTGTTTTACGCCCCTAGCTAGGCATAAAGCAAGGATCTAAGTTTTTTCATCGTTCTTCTTTATTTCCTTAGAGGTGTTTTCATCATGGTATTTTGTAAAAACAACATAAAACATATTATCCATGGAAACCTTAGCACTATTAAGTTGCTTAACATCATAACCCTTTTGATTTCCTGCAACAATCCAAGAGTAATGATGATTGACATTATTGAAAACTTGTTGCATTATGTCTAAAATGGGGACTTCCTTTTTAAGATTCTCATCAAAGATTTGGTTATCCCCAATCAAATGTCTTAACGCATAATCACCATTGTAAAGAATTTCATCTATCACGGGCTTTTCGCGATTCATACCATAAAAATCAAAGATTTCCCTAGCTTCGCGTATGATGTAATCAAACTCATTCATAAGAACAAGAGTGGCCAATTTTTTAGCCTTAGGATTCTTTATAACGGGAAGCTCAAAAAACAATCTTTGCAAAGTAGGATGAGGACAGATAAATTTACTTTCAAGTTTCAGAACTAATGTTGAAATAGCATTCGCATAAGATATAGTAGTTCTAAGTATAGGAGCATCATCAAGACTTAGATTTCCCACACAATTTAAAAATTCTTGGATATGTTCCTTTCCCATAACATTCTCTTGCCCCAAGATAAAAGTTTTAGCATCCAAATTGCCATACGTCCAATCTTAGGAGTTAGGCCATCATCTGTTGCTGCCATACCGAAATCACTCATGATTGCAAGCAAAGGATATATCTCACGAGAAAGCGGCGAACAAAAGATTGTGCATCATGATTCTTGCCACGATTGAAACACTCCTATCCAGTCAATGCGCTCGTAGATTAGGTTTGATTCGAAAATTTTAGGGTTAGGTTTCCGCCGAAACCATCTCGGACCCACCGAGTTGAAAAACTCGGTCCCACCGATTTGGCTTATGCCATTGCACAAGTGAGACTCGTCTGACCGAGAATTACTTATCGGTGTGACCGATTTTGGAACTCTGTGAAACCCTAGCAGTCTCGGTGCCACCGAACTGTGACTCGGTCTAACCGAGTTCACTAGTTTAGGTGCCAAAACTGCTTCGGTATCATCGAGTTTAAAAATCGGTAGATCCGAGATGATTTCAGTGGGAAACTAAAACTAAGTTTTTGGATCATTCTTTTGCAAAAATCTCTACATTTTGTGATGCTCATCTATTCTACCTCATCTATAAACTGTTCACAGGGTCAGCAGTCAGCTTGTTCATCATGTCAGACCAGAGTGACAGCCAGAATGTGTCAGAACAGCAAGTGCACATGAGTGAGGGCACTAGTCCCTCCAGCTCTTCAGATGATGGCAGCAGAAGTACTCCTAGCAATTTACCAAAAGCTGCCACCAGACAAAGGAAGAAAAGAACTTCAGATTCTGAGGATGAAGATTATGTGGCAGAAGAGGAAGCCACATCAAAGAGAATTGAGCCAGCTCAAGGCATAAAGCCAGGGATGAAAGTCAAAAGGCCAGCAGGCAGGCAGCCTATGTCAAAGGCCAGAGCTTCAACTGAAAAGCCTGCACCCAAAGAGCCAGTTGCTGCTGAAGGCAAGAAAAGGAAGGAAAGGGTCAAGAAGACCGTAGCCAGAGTGCTTGGAAAGGCTTCCATCATGGAAGAAGAGGAAGAAGAAGAGGTTGCTGCACCAGCACCTAAGGCACCTAAGCTTATGGGTGATGCTATGAGGACAGGGGCTGCCACATCTAAGCCCAAAGAAGCACCCAAAGCTGCCTCCAAGCCCAAGTCTGCACCAAAGAGGAATACAAGAAGCATCCCAGCTGCTGAGAAGAACAAGGCCCCAGTGCTTGAAGCTACAGAAGAAGATGATGAAGAGCAAGTTCTCAGAAAACTCAAGCCCAAGATCCCAGACCACAATGATGCTCATCCTGTGGCTGAGGATATGAAGCTCAGGAGAGACTCAGGGCTCAGGAAGTGGAGAGAAGCAGATCCGTATGCTTCAAGGAGAAGGACTGCTATGGATTACAGATTTCACACCAAGGAACAGCAAGATTTCTATGAGACAGTACTGCTTGACAAGAAGCCCATTGTTTGTGACATGAGATGGGTCGACTGGACCTACATGAAGGAAAATGAGGAACACTACCCTGGAGTGTATGACAGCTTTAGTGCTTGTGGAGTTGCAGACTTTGTTGGGCAGAAGCTCACAAAGTGGAACGAGGAACTGATCATGCAATTCTACTCCACAGCACACTTTTACCCAGATGGGAAGATCACATGGATGCCAGAGGGTACGAGGTACCAATCTATTGTTGCTGAGTGGGCACAGCTCATCAATGCCCCAGAGGAGCATGAGGATGACTTGGATATCTATGCCAAGAAGAAGATGGATCATAACTCAATGTCCAATATGTACAAGGAAATTCCAAATGAGGCACTTGACACTTTCAAATTTGGCTCAGTGCATTATCTTCTGTCAGGGTTGCCAACTATAAATTGGATACTGAGGCACACTCTCTTGCCCAAGTCAGGTGATCACAAGATGATCAAAGGCCATGAAATCAACTTGCTACATGTATTTGATGTGCCACAGAAGTTCAAGGTGATGAGCCTCATGGTAGAGACCATTAAGAGGAGAGCAACTGACCAGAAGAGGAGCTGTGGATATGCCCCACAAATTTAGGAGCTCATCAACTCCAAGATGGGCATGGGCATATACTTATTGGACAAGGAACACCTGCCCATCCGTCCAGATTTTGAGGATAATCAAGTTGTCATGACTGAGAATGAGCCATCATCTGCCCAACCACAAGCCAAGAAGGAGAAGGCAAGGAAGGAGAAAGCTGCCAAGATGCCAACTCAAGAGGAGCCATCTGAGTACTTCTTGAAAACCAAACAAGAGCAGCTTGGTTACCTAATTGCATCCACCATGCGGATTGAGAAAGGACTAGCCACCCTAACTCAGAACCAGGCATGCTTAGAGAGGATCATGGAACAAAAGTTCTATGACTTGGATGTCAAGGTGACAGAGATTCAGACTGCAGTGGAGCAGCTCCAAGATGACATGCAAGAGAGGAGAGGCAGGACTACAACTGATGCCTTTGCCAGAGTGCCACGAGGTCCGAGGTCGTCTGCAGTGCCAGTTGCTGACAACAGAGCCACCACTTCTGCACCAGCTACAGCCTCAGTTCCACCAGCTCTAGCATCTACTTCAGCTCCAACTCCAGCGTCTACTTCAGCGTCTATGGAAGCCTTCGTCCTTGGAGTGATCCGGACTCCACCACCACCTGAAGATCAAGCCTGAGCGTCGATCTATCACTATGCATCTTCTAGGAACTTTTTGGTAACTTGTTGCCAAAGGGGGAGAAAAATGTATAGATCATAGGCTTCGAGAGAGAGAGAGTGTTGCTTTTTTCTCTCTTGCTTTATTTGGTGGTTTTTCGAACTTTGTTTGCTTTTGAGTGCTTGAGATACTATGCTTGTGAGACATTGATGATCATGTGTTTGATCATAAGCTACACTTAATGCTTGCTTAATGCTATTATCTTATCTATCTTATGTGATCATTCACTATTCTTGGTGATGAGTGCATGTATTTCATTCTTATCATTTTAAGCGCTCCACCAAGATGTATGTGACATGGAAGAGTAACCCATGACTCTAACTCCTTGTGCATTTGCAGTCCAAAGCAAATTTTAAATATGCACAAATTTAGGGGGAGCTCTTACTTGTCACATACTTCTCAAAGCGACGATATATTTCATGCTTATTATCATTTGTCGAAGCTTTGATCTATATGTTGTCATCAATTACCAAAAAGAGGGAGATTGAAAGTGCAACTATCCCTAGGTGGTTTTGGTAATTCATAACAACATATAGCTCATTGAGCTAATGCTATTCCAAGATGATTATTTCAGGAAAGCTCAATGATTGGCATGGCATGGATGTGAAAGTGGAACCCTCAAAATGCTAAGGACAAAGGATTGGCTCAAGCTCAAAAGCTCAAGACTCTTCATTTTATATTTTAGTGATCCAAGATCACATTGAGTCTTTAGGAAAAGCCAATACTATCAAGGAGGGATGAGATGTTGCTTAATGAGCCTCTTGCTTCATGTGCTTAGTGATATGCTCCAAAACCCTCAACTACTTTCCCATATCCACATATGACCTAAACCCTAAGCCAAACTGTGAAAGTGGAACCCTCAAAATGCTAAGGACAAAGGATTGGCTCAAGCTCAAAAGCTCAAGACTCTTCATTTTATATTTTAGTGATCCAAGATCACATTGAGTCTTTAGGAAAAGCCAATACTATCAAGGAGGGATGAGATGTTGCTTAATGAGCCTCTTGCTTCATGTGCTTAGTGATATGCTCCAAAACCCTCAACTACTTTCCCATATCCACATATGACCTAAACCCTAAGCCAAACTCGGTCCTACCGATTCTTCCTATCCGGCGCCACCGAGTTTCACTTGTCATAAGCCACTGCCAAACCCTAGCAATTCGGTTCTACCGATAGGGATCTCGGTCTCACCGAGATGGGATTGCAAACTCTCTGTTTCCCTTTCGTAACCTTTCGGTCTCACTGAAAGAGCGAATCGGTCCCACCGAGATTGCAATGTAAATTCAGTGTTTCCTTTTTGTAACTTTTCAGTCTCACCGAAAGAGCAAATCGGTCCCACCGAGTTTGCCTGACCAACTCTCTGGTTAGCTAATTACCAAATTCGGTCTCACCGAGTTTGTGTAATCGGTCTCACCAAGATTACGTTATGCCCAAACCCTAACCACATCGGTCCTACCGAGTTGCATGTCAGTCCCACCGAAAATCTCTAACGGTCACTAGGTTTACCTTTTCGGTCCGACCGAGTTTGTTGATTCGGTCCCACCGAGATTGGAAAACTGTGTGTAACGGTTGGATTTTGTGTGGAGGCTATATATAACCCTCCACCTCCTCTTCATTCATGGAGAGAGCCATCAGAACACATGCACAATTCCAACTCATATGTTCTGAGAGAGAACCACCTACTCATGTGTTGAGACCAAGATATTCCATTCCTACCATATGAATCTTGATCTCTAGCCTTCCCAAGTTGCTTTCCACTCAAATCTTCTTTCCACCAAATCCAAATCCTATGAGAGATAGTTGAGTGTTGGGGAGACTATCATTTGAAGCACAAGAGCAAGGAGTTCATTACCTACACACCAATTGTTACTTCTTGGAGAGTGGTGTCTCCTAGATTGGCTAGGTGTCACTTGGAAGCCTCCGACAAGATTGTGGAGTTGAACCAAGGAGTTTGTAAGGGCAAGGAGATCGCCTACTTCGTGAAGATCTACCGCTAGTGAGGCAAGTCCTGTGTGGGCGATGGCCATGGTGGGATAGACAAGGTTGCCTCTTCGTGGACCCTTTGTGGGTGGTTGCTTCTTCGTGGACCCTTTGTGGGTGGAGCCCTTCGTGGACTCACGCAACCGTTACCCTTTGTGGGTGGAGCCCTCCGTGGACTCGCGCAACCGTTACCCTTTGTGGGTTGAAGTCTCCATCAACGTGGATGTGGGATAGCACCACCTATCCGAACCACGGGAAAAACATCCGTGTCTCCAATTGCGTTTGAATTCTCCAAACCCTTCCCTTTACATTCTTGCAAGTTGCATGCTTTACTTTCCGCTGCCAATATACTCTTTGCATGCTTGCTTGAATTGTGTGATGATTGCTTGACTTGTCCTACAATAGCTAAAATCTGCCAAGAACTAAAATTGGGAAAAGGTTAAGCTTTTATTTGGTCAAGTAGTCTAATCACCCCCCCTCTAGACATACTTTCGATCCTACAATGAACCATAGAGAAGTTGGAATACAGTAGATATAACACCAATATAAATAAATAATGAGTTCATTATAGTACCTTAAAGTGGTGGTTTATTTTCTTATACCAATGGAGCTCATGAGATTTTCTGTTGAAGTTTTGTGTTGTGAAGTTTTCAAGTTTTGGGTAAAGATTCGATGGACTATGGAATAAGGAGTGGTGAGGGAGTCCTGGATTAGGGGTCTCCGGACAGCCGGACTATCTCCATTGTCCGGACTGTTAGACTATGAAGATACAAGATTGAAGACTTCGTCTCGTGTCCGGATGGGACTCTACTTGGCGTGGAAGGCAAGCTAGGCAATACGGATATTGGATATCTCTCTTTTGTACCGACCTTGTGTAACCCTAACCTCTCCGGTGTCTATATAAACGAAGGTTTTAGTCCGTAGAACAACAACATAACATACATCATACCAATAGGCTAGCTTCTAGGGTTTAGCCTCTCTGATCTCGTGGTAGATCTACTCTTGTACTACCCATATCATCAATATTAATCGGAGCAGGACGTAGGGTTTTACCTCCATCAAGAGGGCCGAACATGGGTAAACCATCGTGTCCCTGCCTCCTGTTCCATCCGGCCTAGACGCACAGTTCGGGACCCCCTACCCGAGATCTGCCGGTTTTGACACCGACATTGGTGCTTTCATTGAGAGTTCCTCTATGTCGTCGCCGTTAGGCTTGATAGCTCCTACTATCATCGATAGCGATGCGGTCCAGGGTGAGACTTTTCTCCCCGGACAGATCTTCGTGTTCGGCGGCTTTGCACTGCGGGCTAATTCGCTTGGCCATCTGGAGCAGATTGAAAGCTATGCCCCTGGCCATCAGGTCAGATTTGGAAGTTTGAACTACACGGCCGACATCCGCGGAGACTTGATCTTCGATGGATTCGAGCCACAGCCGGGCGTGCCGCACTGTCGCGATGGGTATGACCTAGCTCTACCGCCGAACAGTACCCCAAAGGTCGCGCCCGCATCAGCTCCGACCCTTAGTTCGGAGCCAACTGTGCCAATCGAGGACGGGTGGTTAGACACCGCCTCAGGGGCTGCAATCTCAACGGCGATCGAGCCGAACACCTTCCTAACCCTCTGCGCAGCCCGTGACTCCAAGGTGCCGGACTCTTTCCCGGACTCCGAACCATCCGCGCCCCTGCCAATCGAATCTGATTGGGCGCTGATCATGGAATTCACCGCCGCGGATATCTTTCAACACTCGCCCTTCGGCGACATTCTGAACTCACTAAGGTCTCTCTCTTTGTCAGGAGAGCCCTAGCCAGATTATGGCCAACAGGATTGGGATGCGGACGACGAAGAAATTCGACGCCCACCCACCACCCACTTCATAGCCACTATCGATGATTTAACCGACATGCTCGACTTCGACTCCGAAGACATCGACGGTATGGACGATGATGTAGGAGACGAACATGAACCAGCACCTATAGGGCACTGGAAAGCCACCTCGTCATATGACATATACAAGGTGGATACACCCAACGAAGGCAATGTCGACGAGATAGCGGAGGATGACCCCTCCAAGAAGCAACCCAAGCGCCGACGTCAGCGGTGCCGCTCTAAGTCCCGCTAAAGCAAAAGTGGTGATACCGGCACAGGAGATAATAACACTCCGGATAGTGTCGAAGAAAACAACAAACCCCTCCAGCAAGATTTAGAGCAGGAGGATGGAGGAGCCAGCTCTCCTGAGAGAGCGGCAAACGGAGAGGAGGAGGATGAAAATTACATCCCCCCCTCCAAAGACGAGGCAAGCCTCGGCGACGATGAGTTCGCCGTCCCAGAGGATCCCGTCGAACAAGAGCGCTTCAAGCGCCGGCTTATGGCCACGGCAAATAGCCTAAAGAAAAAGCAGCAGCAGCTTCAAGCTTATCAAGATCTGCTAGCTGACAAATGGACTACAGTCCTCGCGGCCGAGGAATATAAACTCGAGCGCCCCTCCAAGAGTTACCCAAGGCGCAGGTTACTACCCCGACTGGAGGAAGAAGCGTATGATACGGCTGATCGGCCACCTCGTGGCCGCGATAGAGAGGCATTCCAGCCAAAAGCTTTGCCTCCACCCCAACGCCACTCAAATAAAAAGGCATGGGGAGATACGCCAGACCTGCGAGACATATTGGAGGACAAGGCAAAGCATTCAAGATCGATCTACGGATCACGAGGGCGCACCACTCTACGAGACGACAAACGTCACGCCAGATACAGAAGCAAATCCGGTCGGGCCGAACACAGCGGGCAAGACCCATTTGAGCTGCGTCGTGATATAGCCCAATACAGAGGCATCGCACACCCCTTATGCTTCACAGACGAAGTAATGGAACATCAACTCCCAGAAGGTTTCAAACCTGTAAATATTGAATCATACGACGGCACAACAGATCCCGCGGTATGGATTGAGGATTTCCTCCTCCACATCCACATGGCCCGCGGCGATGACTTACACGCCATCAAATACCTCCCACTAAAGCTCAAAGGACCAGCGCGGCATTGGCTTAACAGCTTGCCAGCGGACTCCATTAGCTGTTGGGAAGATCTGGAAGCCGCATTCCTCGACAACTTTCAGGGCACTTATGTGCGACCACCAGACGCCGATGATTTGAGCCACATAATTCAGCAACCAGAAGAATCGGCTAGGCAATTCTGGACTCAGTTCCTTACAAAGAAAAATCAAATCGTCGACTGTCTGGATGCGGAGGCCTTAGCGGCTTTCAAGCACAACATCCGAGACGAGTGGCTAGCCCGGCACCTTGGTCAGGAAAAGCCAAAATCTATGGCAGCTCTCACGACACTCATGACCCGCTTTTGTGCTGGAGAAGACAGCTGGCTGGCTCGCAGTAATAACATATCAAAGAACCATGGTACCTCAGATACCAAGGACGGCAATAGCAGGTCACATCGCAACAAGCATAAGCACCGCATTAACAGCGAAAATACTGAGGATACGGCAGTCAATGCCGGATTCAAAGGCTCTAAACCCGGTCAGCGGAAAAAGCCATTCAAACAAAGTACGCCGGGTCCGTCCAGCTTGGACCATATACTCGATCGCTCGTGTCAAATACACGGCACCCCAGACAAGCCAGCCAATCACATCAACAGGGATTGTTGGGTGTTCAACCAGGCCGGCAAGTTAATTGCCGAAAACAAGGACAAGGGGCCGCATAGTGATGACGAGGAGGAGCCCCGGCAGCCGCACACTGGAGGACAGAAGAGGTTTCCCCCGCAAGTGCGGACGGTGAACATGATATACGCAACCCACATCCCCAAGAGGGAGCGGAAGCGTGCGCTCAGGGACGTATATGCGTTGGAGCCAGTCGCCCCAAAGTTCAACCCTTGGTCCTCCTGCCCGATCACCTTTGATCGCAGGGACCACCCCACTAGTATCCATCATGTCGGATTCGCCGCACTGGTCCTAGACCCAATCATCGACAGATTTCACCTCACTCGAGTCCTTATGGACGGCGGCAGCAGCCTGAACCTGCTTTATCAGGACACGGTGCGCAAAATGGGCATAGACCCCTCAAGGATCAAACCCACAAAAACGACCTTTAAGGGCGTCATTCCAGGTGTAGAGGCCCATTGCACAGGCTCAGTTACACTGGAAGTGGTCTTTGGATCCCCGGATAATTTCCGAAGCGAAGAGTTAATCTTCGATATAGTCCCGTTCCGCAGTGGTTATCACGTGCTGCTCGGGCAAACCGCATTCGCTAGATTCAATGCGGTACCGCATTATGCATACCTCAAGCTCAAGATGCCAGGACCTCGCGGAGTTATTACAGTCAATGGAAACACAGAGCGCTCTCACCGAACAGAGGAGCACATCGCGGCTCTCGCAGCAGAAGCGCAAAGCAACCTCTCAAGGCAATCAACCAGTTCGGCGCTTCAAAGCCCGGACACCTTCAAGCGCGCTCGGGGCAATCGGCAAATAGACCGCCTGGCGCGATCTAAGCTCGTGTAGCAATACGGCGGCCACCCCAATCCCGGCCCAGCGGCGAAACTCGTGCCGCGCGTACATAATTACGCATTAAAATACCATGGGCACAGGTGGGGAGGGGGGCACAACTGCGGCACGCCCCAAAACACGGCCTAAACCGCACTAGGGGCTTCCCGTTTGGTTATTTTTCTTTTTCTTTCAGGACCTTAATCTCTGGAAACACTGTCTGGCAGCATTGTTGCCGAACACATGATGCAGCAACCAAGGAGGCAGACAGCTACGTCATACCACGGAATTCCCAGGTTGATTACAGTAACGAGTGAAATATTCAATTTAATATCATTCCTCAGCTTGCCCTTGGAAGGGACATAGTCCCACTCTTTGCTTATCGCACTATCTGTATCACTCTACTTTAACGCAATTTTTTAATAAACAGTGCATGACATTACGACTATTATTGCATTCTTGTTATATATATATCTATGTGTTCATTAATGACGCCTTGCAACCGTACACTCTGGTACGGCCAATACACCAGGGGCTTACTTACCCCACAATGCGGTGTGAAAAGTCCGAACACTTTCACAAGTGTGGCACCCCGAACTTATAGCATTATATGCATCAGCTCCGAATCATGTATTTGGTCAAATGTTGGGTTTGCCCGGCTCCTATGTTTTGGTACCTTACGTTCCACTCTATCGGCTAAGGTAGCGCTAGGAGAACTACTGCAATTGTGCCCCAGTTCTGCCGGGCTTAGCACCTCAGTAGAGAAAGCTAAAACTGATTGTCATGATAAGGCGAGAGACTGGTCGCTGTTTGGCGAGGTTTTTCGAGTCCCTAAAGACTTATGCCGCTTAGGGCGAGGGGCCGGCCCTGTCCGGCTTACAGGCGTGTATCCGCCCCAAATTCGGCCTTCCGAATACCAGGGGCTTCGCCAAAATTTAAAATTATAGAATTCTATGGCTAAGTGAGAATGATAAAGCATTATTAGTCAGGTTGCCTTGTTCGTTGTGCTGAGCACCTCCCTCGAAGGACCCAAATATGGGAACAAGAGTGCTCAGGTTTATCCCGAACACCCCAGCACTCGTGGCATGGGGGCAGAAGCCGAGGACTAGCCATCTCTCAGATTGGATAAAGAGCCAAACTGAAGGTAATATTTTAAATTCAAACAAGCGTTGCATAGCGCATACGAAACATGTTTTCATAAATACAGGATAAAACGAGCGAGTTTACTCAAATATTACATCTTTTGAACACTCATCCGCGATAAGACGGGCACCCGGTAGAACACCCTCGTAGTACATCTCGGCGTGGCGGTGCTCCTTGCCCTCCGGCGGCCCCTCCTTGATCAGCTTCACGGCGTCTAGCTTGACCAACTACAATTTCACACGGGCAAAAGCCCGGCGTGCACCTTCAATGCAGACGGATCGCTTGACGACCTCCAGCCGTGGGCAGGCATCCACAGGCTGCCTCACCAGGCCGAAGAAGCTGTTCGGAAGGGCGTCGCCAGGCCACAGCCGGACTATAAAGCCCTTCATGGCCTGATCGGCCGCCTTATGTAGCTCGGCCATCTGCTTCAGCTGGTCGCTCATCGGCACCGGATGTTCGGCCTCAGCATACTGAGACCAGAATAGCTTCTCCATCGAGCTTCCGTCCTCGGCCTGGTAAAATTGTGCGGCATCGAACACACTGCGGGGCAAATCTGCGAATGCTCCTGAAGAGCTCCGGATCCGGGTAAGTAATCGGTAATTTACTTTTACGTGCTTGCTTTGCATATAGAAAGCCTTACCCACCGCTATCTTCTTCATTGCGTCGATCTCCTGGAGGGCCTTCTGGGCCTTGGCCTCGGCACTCTTTGTGCTCTCAAGGGCCGCGGCAAGCTCAGACTCTCGCGTCTTCGAGTCAAGCTCCAACGCCTCGTGCTTTGTCATGAGAGCCTGGAGCTCTTGCTGCACCTCGCCCACCCGAGCCTCGTGCTTCTCTCGCTCGGTGCGCTCCTTGGCCGCTGTATCTTCGGCCTTGGTTAGCGCTTGCTTCAGGGTCACCACCTCGGTCGTGGCCCCTGACAACATACGATGATCCTATCATTTTGCAATCGCGTCCTTTTTTACATATCTATAGACGGGGTATTACTTACCCTTGTTCTCCTCGAGCTGCCTCTTGGCAAGGTCGAGCTCTTTCCTGGACCCCTCGAGGTCCTGCTTCAGTGCGGTGACCTCCGCAGTCAGTGCGGCGGACGCCAGCAGTGAAGCCTGCATACGCATATTGACACACCTATATTAGACTCCTGTGATATTATTTGATCCTTTGTTCGGCTTTTCTTTGTGAACACCGAACAAAGCATCAGGGGCTACAATCTATGCGGTAATATTTCTACTACATTTTAAAACACTCACCCCAAAGCCTGTTAGAAGGCTGGCACAGGCTTTAGTCAATCCGCTCTTGGCGGACTGAACCTTCTGGATCACCGCACTCATGATAGTGCGGTGCTCCTCGTTGATGGAAGCACTACGAAGCGCTTCTAGCAGATTGTCCAGCGCCTCTGGATGGATAGAGGTCACCGGCACAGGCATCTTTCCCCTCTTAGAAGGAGGCCACCTGCCCGAGCCCGGAACCGCTGGAGGGTCCGGCGCGGTGTTCGGCTGAGGGCCGAACTCGGAGCTCTCGGGGGCCCCGCCCCCTCGGCTCCTAGAGTCCGGAAGGTCGCCTTGAGGCGCCTCTGGGACTGTCTCCCCTCGATCTGGTGCCTCTTGAGACAACACCTCGGCGTCGTCGGCAGGATGAGGGGAGGTGGCGGTCGGGACTGGATCGCTATCCATGTCCGACAAGCCCAAGGAGTCGTCCGACGATACATTGATACTGGCTCAGGGCGGCCTGCAAAATTGTGTTCGGCGTTAGGGAAAACAGTGCGACAAAGGAATCCTATGGGTTACTTTGGTATCCAAATACTTACGATCGCCCCAGGGGCTTGGCCCTGGGCAACCACTCGTCTTCGCCTTCGTCGGCGGCGG